>NC_092465.1:37335437-37610437 GCF_047495875.1 Pithys albifrons albifrons
TGCTTCCCAGCAGTCCCCCAGTAATAACACAGAGATCATTCATTGGAGAGAATGAGCAGATTCTTCCATAAGCCTCTTTTGTATGAGGAGTTTCAAGTATATGAAAGCAGCAATTATCCTCACCTTGGCTAATACAATTAAAAAATTCTGAAGTACTGAGAAAACTGTGGAGCAATTAGACTTTAAAAATCACCTAACTATGAATTGTCATTTGCCAGCAAGCTATAGTTAGCTCAGATTAAATCAGAGATGAGGGGAATGATCTGAAAGCAGTCAGAGGCATTGGGGTAGGATTTCTACAGCAGTTTATTATGGAGCTGGATCCAAACCCTCTGTCAGCCATGACCATGAGTTATAGGCACTTGGGAGTTTTTAGGGGACTAATCAGGCATTTTTTGCTAACTTAGGCAGAAATGTTACATTATTTTAGTGATAAATGCAGAATTAATTCTATTCCTTGTCCAAAGCAAAAATGTCTTAGGTAATAGGAAAAATGCTTAATTTAAATCTCTCATGCTGACTGCAGCTTTTGTGAAAGAGGTAGTTTGGTCCTAACAAGGGGATCAAAATTTGAACAATTTGTATTTGATATGAAGTAGAAGAAGCCCTTGCAGGATTATTGCAGCTTAAATATCACCATTAAGAAGCAAAGCAGTCCTTGAATAAGCACTGCATTGACTTTAAGGCAAAGACACGGACTGCAGAAGAGCACAAGCAGGAGCAGATGTCCAGAAAACATAATCCAGGAGAAGAGAGTGGAAGATCAGGTCTGAGGAATAGCAGGCAATATAAAAATCACTTCTATTGACAGGAAGGAAATTATTTTTAAGGTGCTCATGCATGGTTGGAAGTATCGAGAGGTTTAAACATACAGTAAGAAGGAGATTGATGATGATGAGTGGGAGAAACATCAGGGGCTGGGGAGGGTGAGGAGCCACCTTTGGATCTATTCCTCGTAGATGCTTGATCTGACTGATTTTGCCTCAGCAGAGAGTGAGTGGGTGACCCACAGAAGGCTGTGATTTCAGCATCCTGCTCCTTCTTGGTGGGCATTTCAGCTGTGGATGAGTCTGTTATAGCAGCATCCACATCTCCAAAGAGGAGAAATGTTAATATCAACATCAGGCTCCAACTCTGACAAAGGTTTGCTTCAGCTTTATTCTTATAAACTGGAATATAAGTCCAAACTTAATGCTTTTCCTTAACATTTAAACTTTTTGCTTCCAAAAAAGTAAAGGTAATGGAAATTCATAGGAAAAACTAATGCCACATTTCAAGCTGATGCTTTCATGAAGCTGATGCTTTCTGATACTGTATTAGTGCTTCCGAAAACAGGTTTAAGCAAGAACCCCACCCCTTATTTGTCTGAACAGGTAAGTTGAAAATGGCTTTGTAAATAACTTTCTAAGCTGTGTGTCCATCAGCATCATCTCTCAGAAGCAGAACATGCTGCTAAAACCAAAGAGCATTCCATGGGTTTAGGCTCAGTTCCTGAATGTGACAGTCCTCTTGTGTCCCTTGTGCCCCTTGTCCCTTTTTCTTCCCCATAAAGTGGGGCAGTATTTTTATCTCCCCACTTTTGGAAGTTTTGCAAAAGTAGAAATGTACATGACTGGTGTATCAACAAAAAAGAGGACTCAGAGCTTGGAGTGCAGAATGACTTTCCTCAGCATGTGGGAAAGACTGGGAGTCTGGTTTAGTTGTACAAATCTAAGGCTGGATGTGACATGTGGGGCAGCAGGATTCATCAGGATGCAAGAAGGAGGTTCACACTGCCATGAGACAGACCTCACCCACAGCAGCAGCAAATAAAACCCCTTCATTAAATCAACCAGAAGATAAGAAACACACTGAAATCCAGTGTGGAACTTTCAACAGTTCTTCAGCACCAAGTGACTAAAGATCTCCTAAAACCGTGCCCTGAGATATGTACAAAAGAGATGAGATCTTACGGGATGTCAGGACTTTCCTCACCTTTGCAAAGCCTGAGAGGTTGTTGACA
This sequence comes from Pithys albifrons albifrons, assembly GCF_047495875.1. Classification (NCBI taxonomy): domain Eukaryota; kingdom Metazoa; phylum Chordata; class Aves; order Passeriformes; family Thamnophilidae; genus Pithys; species Pithys albifrons. The sequence goes on from NC_092465.1 coordinate 37,337,440, forward strand.
AACACGAGATCAGTGCCTTAATGAACTTCTCTTCCCACAGGAAGGATAAACTGCCCCAAACCCCTCCAAAACCAGCACCAATGCAACACCTCTAACATCTCCAACGTTGTTGATCGTCTTGATAATCTTAAGAGCCACCCAGTGGCCTTTAGAAACATTTTAGTCCAAATATCTGCCTGGAGATACCTTTAAACACCCACTAAGCCATGAGACAAGCCGTTTATAAAGCAGATTGAAAGGAAACTGCCAATTCTACCAACGCTCCCCAAGAACAGAAATAAATATAATCTTAAATTATCATTAATTATTAATATCAATTATTATAATAATTATAAATGTATACACACATAGATAACTAACACATATATTTCATATATACATATGAATACTTAATTATCTTTAATTATACTTGCAGTATCTTTAATTAACAGCATAAGACCCCCAAGTCACACGGCTTTAGGAGAATAGATAACATCAAATCTAGTTTCCAGAGGTTAAGGCTCTGTTTCATTGGGGCATGAAGTGCTGCCCTCAGCAAAGCTTCTGTACCACTGGGTGAGGTGGTACAGCCTATGAAGAAAGGATGAGACAATTGGGATTGTTCAGCCTGGCAAAGAGAAGGCTGCAGAGTGACTTCACTGTGGCCTTCTGGTACCTGAAGGGAACTTACAGGAAGGATGGGGTAAGACTGTTTACAAGAGCATGTAGTGACAGGACGAGGAGGAATGACTTCATACTGAAAGAGAATATGTTTAGATTTAGATATCTGGAAAAAATTGTTTATTGTGAGAGTGGCAAGGCCCTGGCACAGGTTGCCCAGGGAAGTTGTGGCTGCCCCATCCCTGGACATGTTCAAGGCCAGGCTGGATGGGGCTCTGAGCAACCTGGTCTAGTTGAAGGTGTCCCTGCCCACAGCTGGGTGGTTGGAACTGGATGGTCTTCAAGGTTCCCTTCCAACCCAAAGCATCCTATGGTTCTATGACAGCCAGTCTGAGGCATGGTAGTCCAGGAAAGCTGTGACTGGAGGACTAAAACAAGAACCTGCTACTTCCATGAACCCTGCTAGTTGCAGTCATCTTCTGTTACCTTTGTTAGGACCCTATTAATACCTGACCACTCAAAATCACAGAAAAAAAAGAATGGTATAGGTTGAAAAGGACTTTATAAATCATCTAGTTCCAAACCTCTGCCTTAGGCAGGGACACCTTCCACTAGACCAGGTTGCTCAGAGCCCCATCCAAGCTTCAGTGACTCCTGCAGCTGGCACTGGACAATTCTGCAATCAGCAGTGTGAAGAGCTCAAGTCACTCTCACTAGTAAGTTCCCCAGCTCTAACTCCTTGTATCTTATAGCCAAGCCCTCTCAGGGGATAAACCATGGGGATAAAACTCTCAAGCCCTTTGAAAGAGAATTTATATCCACTGTGTAAAACAAACATTCAAACTCATTTTGAAAGACAATCAGTGAAAAACAGGATGAGTCCTGCATTTCTATTGCGTTAGTTATACTTGATTGCATTTGCTACAGTGTGCAAGTAATTTCAGATTTCACCTGTGAGATTACTGTGCAGGGTCGCCTAATGCAGTCCATGAAAGGACACCCTGTCCTGAATTCCAGTTTTGCTACTGGCAGAGCCAAGTGAGGGAATGCTCCTGCTGGCTCAGGATAGCTGTCTGTCCATCTGCTCCAAGGTTTGCCTGCATGGACGACTTGATCCTATGCCCAAGTTTCTTTTGAATGTAAACTTCCTTCTGTGCATGGAGAACTCATACTTAAAGGATGGAGATATCACTCTATCCATATCCCTCACACCGAGAGCAGATGACACTGCAGTCCTTTCCCAGCTTCCCTGGGATCTCTCTGGTAACACAACTCGTGAAGAACATGACTTCATCATTAGCAAGAGAAACCCAAGAGGTCTGCAAGTTTGTCCTGGATGATGTGCCTCCTTATTAACAGCAGACTGATGCAGACATCAGTGATTCACCTGTAGTTAAATGGGTAAACTGCTTAATTCATAACAAGGGATTTATTTGGGAAAGAAGGAAAATAATTTCATGCCTCATTGTTTCTCTGTGATCCTATTACATCAATGGATGATCCTTCCTTTATATCAGTCAAATATGAAATAGGAGCACAGGAACAGAGAAGGGATGGCTCTTGAACTCTTGCTTAGGGAAGGATGGGGGATCTGGCCCAAGCTTAGTTTCAGTGCAAAATATCTTCCTTTCCCCAAAAATCTGATAATCTACAGATTATAGTCACCACAGCTGACAAACCTGTCGTGGCAAAGCAAGATAAGGGCCTCTCAAGCACCTCCCCACTCTCTTATCACTGTGAGGGCTCCAGACATATCTGAGGCATCACCTCCACTGTGGAAGAGAGGGGCATGGGCAGGTGGGCAGGAGCTGAGCAGCATGGAAGACAAAGGAAAGGCACTTCAGTAGCCTGAGGAATACCCACTTGCTAAAGCATCAAAAGCACACTGCAGAGTGGAGGTGTGAGAGCTTTTCACAGGAGAGGTTGTCAGGATCTTTTTATAGGCAGCAATCAGCACAGAGAGGTTTCAAGCAGGTTCTTCCTCCTGCTCCATTATACAAATAGTTCACTAGTCAAGATGAAGAGTCAATTCCATGAGCAGCAAAATGACTGAAGCCTCCTCTGTTTTGAATTTGTTGGAAAAGAATAAAAGGTGAATCTGCACTGGGAGCCGGTCCCTCCTTGTGGACCCTCTCTGGGGAGTGCTGCTTCCTCATAAGGCCTGGAGAATCCCTGGAGATGGGACAGAAATCAGCCAAAGAGTTCAGGTCTGCCCAAGGAACGATCGAGTGGTCATGGACACAAGACCTCTCTTTGTTTGCAAAATTCACAGCACCAGATGTTGCCCAAGTGTTGTAGTTTAAGGGACAATCTCTTTGATGTTGCATGAAGTGTTATATGTTAATATAACACCATTTGTGCATCGATCAGCAGCACCTAAGAATCTGTTTTAAGAGATTAAAAATCCACAAGGGGGCTTACACTTCAGTTATCTTTATAAGGTGAACAATGCCATGGCCTTAAAATAGTTCACAAGCACTTGGCAAGTTTTTTCCACTGCACTCAGGCATCTCCTCAACAGCATGCCAGGGTCAGCTAAGCCCTGTTTTGTTCCACAACACTTTGCACACTTATTCACTGCTTTGCTTGTTATCCTGTTTTCATTCATTTATTTATAGTGCCCCCACACTCCCACGAGCAAGTCTGAGCACCTGTGGACCTCTGAGCGCTGTTGTGAGGTGGGCCCTGAGCTGCTGCAAGCAACAATGCTGCAGACACTTCGATCTGCAGGTACAAGAGGAAAAGAAAAATCATTTAAAAAACAGAATCATACCTGTCACTCATCTTCACCCCCATCCACACACACTGGAGACAACTAAGAACAATCCAACTGTCCTCAATTTCAGTGAAAAGGTTTTAGTCTTCATTGTGGGCACCATGAAGACACAGTACTGGCTTCTTCTCAGTGCAAGGCTATCTCCATTATGAATCACCGTTTCTTGATTTATCAGCAGCTTGGGATTTCTGTGTGCAGATTAAGAAAGAGAAGGTGACACAGCCAACCTTTGACATGCTGCATCTCTGGTATGATTTCACCCAGCCCACTTTCTGGAGTGAGAAAAGAATCACAGAATGGTTTGGGTTGGAAGGGACCTGAAAGACCATCTCATTCCAACACACTGCAATGGTCAGGGACTACTTCCACCACATTGCTCAAAGTCCCATCCAACCCCATCCAACCCCATCCAACCCGGCCATTGCTCTCCCTGTGCTTTGGCCAAGGCAGCGGGTCAGGCAGCCTGCAAAACAGATTCCAAGTCAGGATCTGATGCCAATGCTGACTTACAGCTCTATTACATAATGTCACCTTGAGGGCTGTGACAACCATCCTGGGAAAATCCCACGGAACCCAACGATCATCTCAAAGAGTTGATCTACAGCCTGGGACATAGAGAGGAGCCCCTTGTCTTCTACTCAGCACCATTTACTCTGAGCTCCCCACAAGATGCTACACATTAAATTATACAACTTTTTCCAGTCCTTCAGAGTAAGATTTAGAGCAGCAAACCACATGGATATATTTTGGAATATAGATTTTACTTCAATAGACACAGCAAGGACAACCCTGGTCTTCATTTCAAACCTGCCTGTGGAGCTATCTCTGCAGCTAATGCTTTCTTCAGGTTTTTCTGTGAAATTTCAGCATAATTGAGACATGCTGTCACAATACTGCAAATGGCCTCTGAGTGCTGAACATTCTCATCAGGCCCACAGGACAGGCACAGCTGTGCTCCCTTTCTGATGGAGTCCAGCACCAAAGCCCAACACCATAACACAAATTAAGGAATCTGATGGTCCCACAGACAAGATGCCACAGAAATGTCCAGATGAAAACACCAATCCTGCCCACAATGTTTTCAGCAGTGACACTGTTTTTCAGACAAAACCAGTGAAGTTTCTTCAAAATATTATTCTGATCCCTTACCTCATACTTCAGTCCTCCGTTGTTTCCTGCACACCATGTTTTACCTGCTTGACCTACAGACCAAGGTTATTTAATCTGCCCCTTCATCATGGCAAGCAATGAGCTGCTTCTGGTCAGAAGAGTTTAGAAAACCCAGTGATGAAGCAGATAATACCTTGCAGCTGGTTCACTACCTGTAGCCAGTTTCAGAGGTTGCTGCAAAGTGAATAATGGGTCAGATAGGAACTTGTCAGGTTTTAACTCATTTATGGGAGTGCTTCTTCCTGATTATCTGTGAAGAATGTGGGAAGGACTGATATTCCCTAAAAAAGCCACAAACTAAAGTCGATGAGAAAACCCTCACAGACACCTAACAACACGATGGCTCTGCAGGAGGGTGGCCCAGTTACAATCCTTGCTGGCATTCATTTCAGTCTGAATGTAACAGGCACCTCCAGTTTCCACATGAAAGAGAGGAGTTGGCATCACAAACCACACAAAACTTCAGCCACTCTTGATTTCCCTGCAGAGGTGCCCTGCTAGTATCACGGTTTCTCAGCTGGAGGTGGCCTGGACAATGATGACCACACCTCAATCAACTCTATTTTATTCCTCAACACCTTAGGTTGGATGAATTTCAGTTCTTATGGTGGAGAAGCACTGTCCCAGCTGCAGCAGGCAGACCTGTCCCTCCAGGCTGGGGAATGGGACACTGAAGTTGAAGGCAGGAGCTGCTGCTCCTGAGCCCTGCCAACCTTTTAATCCAGGCTGCATAGGCAGCATCCTAAAGAGGACGGGATTGTAATCCCGGGCTCTATCAACTAATACACCTAAACCATAGGAATTAACTATAATTTAAGAGTCTTTAAAGAAACCCACAAGAGGACAAACCTTTCAGAAACACCTGAGGCTGTTTGGAACAAAGTCTCATTGACCTTCAGCAGCATTTCTGCTGCTACGTGCTGCAGGAATCTCTAAAAATCCTACCCTGAGATATGACGCAGCACAGGTCAGACAGGAGCTGGTTTCTTCTTGTGATTACCTTAAGCACAGCAGTTGGATGCTGCAGGACTTCATGCAAAGGCTTTCCTTGATTTTTGACACACCTCAGAGCACGACCTCCATCTGGCAAGCTCTGCCAGGAAGCACTGGTGTGAACAAAGACAAAGCCTTGAAAGGAAACTCATCCACCACAGTTCCAGAACTTGCTGATTTGGCACATATTCAATATAAAAGTGACCATAATTCAACTAAGGGTCTCAAGAAGAACTGTCCACCTGGTGGAGTGGGCTGGGCTGGCATTTTACAGGGGCTGCTCTTCAGCAGCTGGGCAGAATTGAGGCACCAACTCAGCCTGCTCTCAGACTTTGCTGCTGCCTTTCCATTAGAAATTTTGAGTCCCAGGGTGCAAGTCTGGAGTAATTTTGCTGCAGTCAAAGTGGGAAGGGATGGGTGCTACTGCCCTTGTTTGGGATAAAATGCTGGTCTACATCTTCAAAATGGGTCCTGAGCCACAGTGAACCCCAGACACAAAACAGAATATTTGTAGTAGCATTCTCCTTGCAAAAAGAAAATAAAATGTTTATTGTGTACCTGATACTTGCAGTTATCTGCAGCAGGTGAAGTGCAGGTTTCCAAAGAGTACTCAGGGGAGATTCCAGTGCTTTGCAGCAATGCCATACTAAAAGAAAAAGGGAAAAAGAGAATGCAATAAGCAGGACTTTCCTTTGTAGCCTGTTTACTCCCACCCCTACTCTGCTGTTGCTAAAGTTCTGCTTTGGCTCCAGCTGGGCACAACGTTCCTCCCTATCAGCTTCCCCATCCCTGCCCTTCTGGCAAGAATGTCACCAAGTGCTCCAGCTGGGCAGTAGGACAAAGGGCTTCCCACAGCTGAGCAGGGAAATAAGGGGCTTCCCAGCAGCAGCACTTGTTTTCCTGGAAGGCACATGCAGCCATTGCTGTGCATCACAAGATGTCGTTGCTGTGCTGCTTTTGTCCCTCCTGCCTATCCCTTCTTCCCTCACAGGGAAACGCAGCACTTTTCCCATGCAAATCCTGACTCGTGTGCTCCAGGCTATTTCCTCGGGAGCACCCCACACCTCTCCTGACAGTTTGGGACAGGCTTCCCACAGTACCCGCTTGTCTCTTGCTAAAACACCAGCCTGGCAGAGAGGTACCCACGTTTTGCTCTAGCCACTCATCCCTGTGTGTGAGCAAGTGCCCGTGGGCATGCAGGACTTGCAGCAGCACCTTGAGACAGGAGCTGGGTTATGTGTGGACTTTGTCCTACCTGTACCTTGAGAGCAGGGCTGCCTCACATAAAAACTGCTTGGATGTAATTGCCAGGATGCTGTTTTATATGGAAAGAAGGCTTTGGGAATAAAAAAGCACCCCTCTCCCTGCTGTAGCTGGAAGCCCATGCTTGTGCAGCAGCTGTGGAGAGGGGGACATAAATGCTCTTCCCAACACCACACTGGGAACAGAGATTTTTAGAGCTGTGGCTGAGGTCTATTTATCATCCCCTGAACTTCACCGAGCCAGGAGGAGAAGGAGAAGAAGAGGTGCCCACAAAGACCAGCAACTGGCCCAAGTGCATAGAAGAGAAGACAGGATTGCTACATGGGCTTCATCCTCTAACTGCCACAAGACCTTTTGCATTTACCTCTGAACAAAATCTCCAGTCTTTTTTCACACTGTAAATTTAAGACATGGACATTGTGTTTGGCAATGCCTATCTTAGTGCAAGCTCTTTGGAGATGTAGTGCTGTGGTGTAAATCATGACAGCTTCAGTGATCTCCAGTAACTAGACACAGGTCTCCTGCATGTTTGGCAGTGATCATCCTTTCAAAATCTAATTGAATCTTGGGGCATTTTGCACACTCCAGAACAAAAACTGTCCTGCTGATACCACTGCAGTTCTGACAATACTGGGGATATCTATTGCTCAGATTGATGGTCTTACCTCTGTAATATCCATAGCACTCAATGTTCAACTCCTCTGCAAGAAGCACCTGACCAGTGGCATAATTTACTTCTTTTAAAAGAACTTGTGCAGCAGCTACAGTAAAGCCCAAAAAGAATTTTCCCCCCAAATGGAATTCATGACAGAAACCCCCTTTCCTGGTCAGATCAGGGAAGTTTTCCAGTGTGGATCTAATCCACAGCTCTCCAACTCCAGCCCAAGGAGCTGATGTTGGACTTCTACCAAATTAACACCAAGAGGTTTTAAACAGTTTTTTAAAAAGTAAATGCTATTTCCAGGATGGGGTGTACAGAGCCTTCCCTGAGGGCCTTCATGGTGGATTAGCCCAGAGGGCCAGCACAGGGTGTGGTTGGTCTTTACATGCTACCTTGAAAAATAAATTCAGCTATATTGCAGTCATGCTATTCCTTCAGCCATGTCAACTATCCTTTAGTGAACTCCCTGCCAAACTTTTAGTGGTGCCACTATTTGTAAATTGTGTTTATACCCAGCGAATTAAAGAGTGAAACTTCAGCACATTCACTTCTGGAAACCCAGAAATCCTTTACACAGCAGGAGGAAGACCCGTACCTTCCTCATTCCTTTAAATCCCCACTTGAAGGAAATAAGTAGCAATTCAGCATCCTTTTTAACAACCTGCCAGAATCCCAGAGGCACTTTACATCCTTGGTCCCAAGCCTTGGGCAAATGGCACGAAATAAAACAGCTCATAATCCCAGCCATGGCCCAGCATGACAAGAAAGCCAGAGTCCCTTGCAGGTTCAGCTCTGCACTGCTGGCAGCAGCAGCCATCTCTGAAAGCTTTTTTGGAAAGAAATGAGATTCCCTTACTTGTTCTGCTAGAAGCAAGAGGTTTGAGACACTGAGCAGCAGAAGTGCCTCTGCAAAGCCACCTGAGCCTGCCCAGTGACACTCAGGGGACCCTGCAGCTGTCCTGGAGGTAGTTTTTATAAAAATCTCATGTAGAAATATGAAATCACCCGGTGCATGTGTTACCATCTCCAGACCAGAGGAGAACATGTTACAAATACTGCCAGCTCCTATTAAGGGGTTTCACTTTACTGGATCTGGCAAACACAAATAAGCATTTGAGAGCAGAACTAGCTCACAGAGGTTTAGCCTTTGGATTACTTACTAATGAACTCCACACAGTCCAGCCATTTAATTTCATTAAATTGCCAAGATGGTTCCAGTTAAAGGCCTGGGTCAAATGACACACTGCCGTTTTTGCAGAGACCTCATTGGGAAAAGGGACATTCTTCTGTTTAAGTAGATACCACTTTATAAATAGCTGCACTGTGCAATTAACCCAAATGAACAGTTTTTCCCCAGTGTATCACTGGAAAACACAGAAGGAGTCACAAGCAAGGATCATGCTCTTGGCTTTTGAGATTTTCTGCTTCTGAGGCCAGAATGTCCCTTCAGATCCTGCTGACAAAGCAGTACTCTCCAAGCCTCAGTTAACTACTCTCATTTTCCTTTCCCCTTCCCAGATCAAGGGACCTCAGGTCACAGAGGTAGGATATTGTAATGGGATTTTGCATTCTGGTTCAAGGAGGGATGCTTCACCCTACAGCTGATAGCAGTCCCGTCCCTCTGCCTTCAGCAAGATGCTCTGGGCTCTTCCATCCATTAATTCAGTCCTTGTTGAGAGGTTTCAGGCTGGGGTGGAGAAGAAGGGAAGCCAAGTACTGCCTGTCCTGTCCTGCTCACAGAGGTGGGACAGCAGGCTCAGCTCCTGCATCCCATGACATCCAATGGTTTACAGGCTGACCTGCAGCCCTCCAGCAGCAAAAAAAGGCCTGCAGTTCCACTCCACCCCTTCTGCCCACAGCTGGAGATGTGTGAGCTGAAACCCACACCTGGAGCACCCAGCTTGCCTCTCCCTGGGCTGACAGAGCCTCCCTCACTGACCTCACAGCTTTTGGACTCAGCCCACACTAACCTGCATGATCAGCAATCCTTGGGCAAGTGAGCAGGGCCATGAGCCGAGGACAGTGGAGGGAGTGCAATTTAATTTCCAGAATGGATGGCTGTCAGTGCCACCCCCTCCTGCCTGCACCTGCGCGGGGCTGCGCAATGCTCGGCTCCAGTCGGGCACACAGCCCCAAATCCACTTACTCTTGATAATGCTGATTTGTCTCTTCTCACCTCCAGCTTTAGGACTTTTCCTTAAAATGGATTAATTTCTTCCTGACCTGCTTTGTCGACCACCACGTGCCACTGCCTTTCAGAGAGGTGAGGAGGCAACAATTCGGCACAGCCAGTTTATCCCTCAGATTCCCTCTTGGCCAGCAGGGACCCCTGCACCACTCTGCCGACAAGGTGCAAGCTCATCTTGCTTGGATGCTGTTTCCCACTGGCAGCTCTCACTGCAGCAGCCAGCATGACTCCTAGAGCCTGGAGGAATTGCCCTGATTAAAGGAGCATGGTCGGATTGATGTTGCAGAGCTCACCAAGGAAAAATAGGGTTGAGACACTGTGGGGTATCAATACACATGGATAATACACAGAAGAGAGGCATTTACCCTCATACAGTAAAGGAACTGCTAAAAGACATGATTTAATAAAAGAAAAACTACAGGTGTGCTTCTCTGAGAGATGATTTTGACACTGAGACCTGTAGATCTCATATAAGCCCAACTAGAAAGTCAAAGAGATATCAAAGCCAATACTAGCCAGACCTAACTACTGACCCATAGAATTAGACACCCAAGCTCTCCTGCTTCATTAGATTGGATTTTCATTCAGAACCAGGACAATATCATTCTTGAGGAGCTCTTTGCAGATGCTAATCATTCTCAATCCAGTTATTCCTGTGCAGATGGACCTGCATTGTGGAAATACAGAGAAAATAAGGGATGGTCAAGAATAAATCACAGCAAGAGTGAGTGTGTCTTTCTCAAAGATATGCTCTAGTTCAGCCACAAGTTACTTGGCTCTGTGCAGGGATCACTGAGCAAAGCTTCATGTTCTGCATTATGTAGGGAGTGAAACAAGCTGGGCATGGGGTTTCCTTCAGCCCTCACAAGGTAGAGCCTCTGTACCTGCATGGGGCTGCTGCCAGTAGTGGGAGAAGCCCTGTACATCCACTGTCAAGTGTTCCAGATGGGGATCTGTCCCTTTCAATTACAAATTTAGTGAAAAAAAGGAAATCAAATTACCAAAAAAAAAAAAAAATCACAGGATCCCTATCGAGAGTGAAAAGTCAATAGTTGGCTTTTAAAAAGGAATAGGCATGAGATAGAGAAGCTGCTGCTGTTGCATCCAGCTTCCATCCCCAGCTCCAGCATGGGGATACTCACTGTTGTGGAGTGTTGCCAATGATTTCAGCAAAACTGAACAAAGTATGGCTTTGGGCAAGGAGGGCCAGATGAGTCCCAGCACAGGGAATGGCCTGGACTCATCCTTTGTTAAATATATTTTGTAAAAGCATGTTTGGGATGAAAGTATTTTTCAATCCCATTGAGGTGTGTGTCTGCATTTCCTTCTTATTTAGACCTTTCAAATATTCATTTAAAAAGTGCAAGTATTCGATGTCTGAAGATGACCATTCTTATATGCCTGTCATGCTTGCATAACAAAAATTAGTGAAATTCTTGTGTAAGTCACACCAACCCTCCATATAGTAAGTTTTAGTCAGTAAAAGTTGAAAGGAGAACTGCTGGAGAACAGCAGGAAAAGGAGAAGTTTGGAGACTGCTGACAATAATTGTTTGCACAAGCAGAGACTTCCATACAGAGCCATAGTAAGGATTTCTTTCAGTGCAATTAGAGATTAATAGCCTGAGAAGGATATAATAAATGATCAATATACTGGAACTTGGCTACTTGCACCAATGCAAAAATTACCTACCGTGCTTTTTTTCTCCTTCTTTCTCTCTTTTTTCCCTTCAGAGAAGGCAGCATTTTAAGGAGGCACACCCTGCCCTCTGTGCAGCATCCTGGGTTACCTGTAGCCTAAGAATGAAGATAAAAGCCTGGCTTTGCCACCCCAGCTTAACAGAGCTGTTCAACCAAGGGCTAGCAGGAATTAAGAGATTCTCCTCTGACACATGTCTATACAGCAGACAACTCCTGTCCTGAGCTACAGAAAGTCCCTAGTCTATGGTTCAGCAATCTGGGGCTGGATTTACTTCATTAAAAATAGTTAATGGAATGTTAATGGCACTTAATTGTATTCATTGCACTAGTTTTGCTGAGATTTTTTTTCCTTTCTTGATTCCCAAAGATGAGACTAAGTGCTAATGTATTGCAGGCTGCTGAAACTTATAACCTGGGGTTATGATTTTAAACACATGTAGAGGTGCTAATTGCATTCAGTTGACACAACTGTAGATGGGAAGATCATTTTTCACACCTTATCAGCGCTGGGGAGGCGATAACTGCATTCAGAAGACACCACTGCTGTTAAAAAGGTAATTTCTTGCACTTCATCAGAGCTTAACACATGCTCAGCAATGCATCCAGCCAAAAATACCACACCATTGGAGTTAATGAGGTGCTTGCATGTTTTTTAACAAATGAGAATTGTAATAATATTTCCCCTTTTCTTTTTAATAAAGAGTAACAAATTCCTGCAGATGTCACCCTGTTGGAGTTGGTGGCTGCCTGCCTCAGTGCATTTCTGAGCATGGTGTATGTGCTTTCTGCTGGATGGATGCCAACCCTGGCCTGTGAGCTGTGTGTCCGTGAGCAGCACATCCCCCAGCAGAGCAGAGCAGAGCAGAGCAGAGCAGAGCAGAGCAGAGCAGAGCAGAGCAGAGCAGAGCAGGCAGCACAGACCCTCTCTGGCTTCAGAGCTGCCAGGGCAGAGACTGAGACATCAGGAAATACCTCAGGGCTTCTCTGAAAGCAGAGATACAGCAAGACTACTTTGCTTACCTTGCCTAGTTCTCTGGCTATCCCTGTGGTCTGGGCCATCCAGGCAGCACATTTTGGCTAATGCCCTCCTGCAGCTCTCCCACTTCCTCGCCACCACATCCTTCAGGGTGCCAGGTAACCAGCCTGGTGTTACACCAAGCAGAGCTCTCCTGCTTTGCAGCCTGAGGAAGGACAATGAGATACTCTCTTGGCTTCACCTCAGTGTACCAAGAAAATTCGTGTGGTGTTCAGAATCACCTCTTTGGCAAAAGCCTGCTCCTCCTCATCTCTTCTTCTGATTTATTACCTCTAGTCCATCTCTAGCAAGTGCTGTCAGTGAAAAAGCTGAAGCCTTTTGCCACATAGCCAAAGATAGTTTTGTGGTCAGAAGTCACAATTTTGTGCACCTTCAGTGTATTTGCCCATACTATAAATGGTCCTCTTTCCCTCCTCCTATGCTTTGAAGACCCTTTGACTCTTCCTTGAATCCACCTGTGATCTTTGACTGAAAATCCTATTTACAAGGTACAGCATGCTAAGGATGTTAGGCCATCCCAGGTAATCTGGACATGCAGCAGATGTGAGGCAGGGCTGGTTTGAAGCAAAAATTCCTACTGAAAGGAGTTTCCTTTATTATTTTAATAAAGAAATACATGATAAACTATTCTGAGAATAAAACTGGCTGGTGGGAGACTATTAAAGGGCTCTTCTGGCAAAGGCAAGCAACTAAATAACTAAGTAACTTTAAGAGAAACTATTTCAAAGCAAAGAAAAAACCGTGCATTTCTAATCCCCCAAATAACCACTTTGGGTGCTTGTCTGGAAGGACATGCTGGTATGATGTTAACAAGAAGCAGAGATTTTAACTAATAGAAGCATGAATATTCCTCCATATTACCTCCAAAACCTTGAGCAAATAAAGCTAATCCAAAACCACAAAGGCAGATTTGCAAAGCAAATTTACCCTGGTAATACCCACGTGCCACCCCTGGGGAGATGTGGGCAATCACCCCAAGCAGACTGGGACCTGAGACACTGCAGCTCAACAGCACTCAACTGTGAAAACAATCACAGCCTTCAACCTATGCTTTTTTTTTTCTTATATGACCTTTTATTATTAAAGTAAGACTTTCTCAAGCTCTCCCCCCAGAGCTGGTCTGCATGTTATCTTGTTATCTCTCATTGCTTTCTGTTTTCTTTGTTCTTTTTTTCCCTTTCTTTTTAAAAGCTCTTGTCTTTGCAAAAAGAATCACAGCTTTTTGTTAATATATTACTATGAACATCACAATAAAGGCTGGCTGCCAAACAGGTTTTTATAGCTGCCCTATTGCAGCCACCCTAGCTAGTGGTGAGCCCTAATTCACACTGACAGCAGTGGCAAATGGGATGACTTTTTTGCTCAGGGTGGTAACATCATGGCAGTTCTTTTCCCCACCAAAGCTCCCATTTGTCTTGTGTCCTTCCAAAAGATGTCTTTGTGAAGTGCCAGTCCAATTCTCCAGCCAGCGGATGTGAGTTTTGCTCCAAAGAAACAAAATAAGAAAGAATCCAACAAAAAGCTCCTATTGGTCAAGCAGCTTCCCTTTATCTTTCTCTGTGATGAGTTCCCAGTTGAACAGGAATGGGTAGGTGACCGCAGCAATTTTGGTGTTCAGGAAGAGCTCAGCTCCACACACCTTTTCTGCTCTACTCTGCACACCCTGGAATTCTGCAGCTTGCAGTAATTGGAGCATCCCTTCTGTACATCCCTCTTCACTCCTCAAGTCTCCAGCACATTATTTAAATTGTATATAATATAACAACACCAGTACAAAGACACAGAGGTTTGAGTGTGGCCATGTGTAGGTCAACGTTATTTTGCCTTTGTGCTGTATGAACCAGATAGAAGAAACTTGCTCTGTAGCATAAATTAATAAGATCTTAAGGCAGCATTTGTTTGCATTCAATGACACACCTTCATAGGGAAATGCTTTCCATATTAAGCATGTTTTGGGTGGCAAAGCTTGACTAGCACTGCATCCTTGACTCTCAAGTTCAGATGCAGATGGAGAGATGCCGTCATGCCAGGAATGAGATGGGAAGCTCGTTGCTGAGCCTACCCACAGAGAGGCACGTCTTGTGGCTGCTCATTTTTTCAGCGTGGTAGGAGAGATCACACTTACATGGAACCTGTGAGCAATTGGCTTCGACAGCTGGAGGGGTTTCCTCATCTTCCAAAATGAAAGGTCATTTTTCTTAGGATAGTTTTCATCCGTGTCAATCCATGGCCTGGGAGAATCCCTTGCCTTTTCCCCTTGCTACGCTCCTGTAGGTGATACTGCATTGATCACCCAAGTGCAAAGAGCTTCCTTCCCTGCCTGTGGGCTCTCTGCAGGTCACTGCCTTCCCCTGCATTGAGCTCGGGAGAGAAGGCATCTTCTATGCTGGAGTTTGGGAATTACAAATTTAGCTACCTCCTCTAACAGCACCCGGGCTCTGGATTTGGGGCAGTTACACCACAGTTCTTTCCCCAGCTGTATAATGAAAAGAAACCTACTTGTTTCCTCTGTTATCTTTAACCACAGCTACATCTTTATATCTATTCCTTATCTATTTACAGTTCAGACCAGAAAGCAGGATTGTGTCTAAAGTACCTGCAGGCTGCCTGGGCAGTCCAACCTCTTTAGAATAATTAACAAGGCCACCGCAGAGATGTCCATGACAATGGCTTCACTCAGGGTCTGCTGGCATTTCCTTGGCACCAGCAGGAACTAATAATGCGGGGGGAGCTGAGGACTCTTCCTCCAGGGAAAGAAGCATAACCCAGCTGACTGCAAGATGAAAATTTACTGCAATATGAAGGGATCACCATGGAAACCTCTTTATTTTATTTCAGCCAATCTTTCTGTGCTGTCACTAGTAATATCACCTTCTCACTAGCCATAAAGAAAAGGTTCCCAGAGAGGTTTGTAATCTTTGTTGGCTGGCCAAGCCATCTGCCAGGAAGACATGTTTTCTCCAGGAAAACCATTTTCTTAATAGTTCTTCTCACCACATGTGACTCTGCTGGTAAAGGATAAGGCACTGCTCTGGTCCTGCATTGCTCCTCCTGTGGGGATGCTGGATTTTAGCTCTGAGAATAAGAACAGCTATAAGGAGGAAAACCTGCCATGTCACCATTTTTGCCTGTTACCATTGCCTCCAGGCAAAGGAAACTGCTACTTTGCCATGTGTCTGCCCTTGAGCACTAGCTCTTGAGAAGCTCCATTGCTCAGCCATGCCCTAGTGCTGTACCAATGACCTTTGTGCAAGCCAGGATATAAGATAAAAGCAGCAACTTCTCCATGGGAAATGTTAAAAGAGACCATTTGGAGAGGTCCTACCAAGAAAAGCTCCACTTGAATCTACTTTGCAGGAGCCTAATACTTGAAAAAAAATGAAAGAATCCATTTTGGCTTCCAGCTGCAGTGACAAAGGTGAGGAAGGGAACTACTGTCTCTTTGAAGAAACTACAACTCCCTGCAAATACTTCATAGAAAACAAGGTCTTTGCAGTGCAGACCCATCCTAGTCTGGTGGCTGAGACAAGCAGAAGTTTCAAATTCCACATGTCAGAGTGAGAGGAGCTGCAGTTTTGGAAGATCATGATCTGAACTGCAGAGGGAGCTAAGTAGATGAGGCTTTTCAGACACTTAGTGCATTGCATCTGAGCTTCATTCATATCCTGTACAATGAAAAATCACAATTTACATTTACACTCATGAGTAAAAAGACTGGAAGCCACCACCCTGTTTATTCAGAGGTGTTCCTAAAATCATCAGTGGTGTAAGGAATGTCAGAATTGTCTGTGGGACATGTGACAGCCTTGCATGATTCTGCCTTCCCTCTGCAGGTGCTGTTGTGAAAGTTCACCTCCCTTCAAGTGGAGCACAAGATCTACTGGCAAAGCCTCTCGTTACAGACAAGATACTGCCTATTACCTCTTCATGCCTGGATGAGCACAAGCATCTATTTGCAAATGAACACCCTGCCAGAGCAGCTCCCATCCCCAAACTCTGCTGGACGGTCAGGTAATGACCACCTGCCCCTCGCAGGGTGCCCACAATCACCCACCCCGAGTGCTGTCCTGATGAGCTGTCTCCTGTAGCTCCAGCTGATTGCATTAGCCACAAGGAATTGTGTGGATCTCCGTGACCTGATTTGCCCCAGAAAACACAATTGCCTCCAGCAAGGAGGGGTTTGTTACCAAGCATAGCATAGAGCAGGGAGAAGGCTGTGATTAGTGAGCACCCCTATGCCTTCTGCTGTAAAACTGCTTTGCCTCTAATTACTTCATGCCAAGAAACAGCCTCCAATATATCTGAGGAAGCAGAATCCCAGAGTTTGCTGGATGACAAAGCCCTCAGATGAGTTCAAAGAACAGCAGCTGCTAAAGAAGCATCACCTTGTCTTTTAGGCAAGAAAATATTATTTCTAAACTCTACATAACCTCCAGTAAATAAAAGGCAGGGACTCTACAGCTGTGATATGACCCAGGGCAGAAGAAACTGAAGTCCACTGCAGACTCATGGAGTGGAAGATGCACCTTAAAATGGGCAC
This sequence comes from Pithys albifrons albifrons, assembly GCF_047495875.1. NCBI lineage: Eukaryota > Metazoa > Chordata > Aves > Passeriformes > Thamnophilidae > Pithys > Pithys albifrons. Next base: position 37,354,367 of record NC_092465.1, read on the forward strand.
TAACAAAGGAATTAGAAACTTACTCTGATGATTTGGAAAAACTGCATAATTTCAGGGAATTTTTTGGTTCTTTTTTTGGTTTTTTTTTTTGTTTTGTTGTTATTGTCGTCTGGGTTTTTTGGTTTTTTTGGGTTTTTTTTTGTTTGTTTGGTTGGTTTTTTGTTTGTTTGTTTGGGTTTTTTCCCTGAATAAATATAGACATATTGAAATAGAACCTGCAAGCCAGCTTCCTCTCTCAGCTTCAGCGTAGATGACCTCCTGAAGGCCCAGCCTCACTGGCCATGCCAATGAAGAGGTAACTAAAGCAATCACACAAGGTGGGCCAGCTAGACCCCCATGCCTTGCAGAGAGGCAACACTTCGGATGTACAAGAGGTGTTTCAGCTTGTATTTGCTAAATAGCCATTTGATAGCCAAACTTTTTATGATGGATCAGTCATCATAGTTTGCAAGACAGGAATGTCCACCCACTGACTGAATAAATTTAGTCATCCTCGTTCCCTATCAGCTCATCTTCAGCTGAGTTACAAGGTACAGCCTGGGACATTTCTAAGTCTTCCTCCTTAATAAACTCATTTCTCAGAACAAACACTAACACGAAGTAGAAATTTTCTACCTCTTGTCACCAGGAGCACATCCCAGGCCCATCTTGGCTGCCAGAGAGGAAGAATGGAGAGGAGCGACGAATGAAAAGAAAATGGTGGGATTCACTGCAAAAAGGTTCAGGTTTGCCACTTGCACTCCATCACTTCTGTGCAGCAGTTTTAGAATCCTCCATTTGTTGCCTTCTCCTTGTCCGTCTCATTTACCTCCAGTGTCAGTTCTTCAGAACAAAGACCATCTCTGGCTGTAATCTGGTACTCTCTGAGGCTGGAACAGTCTGTTCTCAGGCAAGGCCATTCAGTACTTCAGTAATATAAATAATGAGAACCCACATCTATTTTTGACATGATGTTCTTGTGAGTGAAGCCGAAGAATCGTTTTTCCCTATGAACTGCAGTGAAATTCTTCTGAGCAAACATTATAATATCACTCACAACACACATCTGGTGGAAGAGATCCTGCCTTAAGAATTTGGCAGGCATAGGCTTGCTGTAAGATGGGGTGAAATAAGCTCCCCCCAAACCATTTTTTCCAATAAAACAAGCCTTTTGGGGATAAAAATATTAACAAATAATTTTTTTTAACAAAGAAGCTCAAACAAGCCTTTACAAATCTGACATTTTGCAGAAACTGAATTTTGCATTTTGGCACCCACATCTATGTTAGATTTCACTGCAATGTCACATAGGAACCTTTACAATGAAAAGCAAATATTGCCAAACATGGACCAGTGTAACCTTTCAAGAGATTCTGACATAAATTTGGATCAATGTATCTTGGAAAACTTTAAAATAATATTTTGACTCCCCAGTTTAATATGTGCTAAATGGTTTTCATATACATCAATCACTGTGCTACAGAGACTTCAGAAACAGAAATCAGTAGAAAGAAATAGAGCCATATTATTCATTTACTTACTACTGTACTTACACTGTGGATTTATAGTGCTGTTACTATAAGCTTATTTTGCCATAGGTTTCTTTCTGCCTTAGAGAGTGTATAAGTTCATTGGGAAACAACCTGAGGATAAAATCTGCAATAAAGCAATCCATAATCATAATAAAATATTCAAAAGCATGCTTTAAAATCAGAAAAGACTGCACGTATTTATGAGGCCTTCACACTTTTTTTTTATTAAGGTGGAAAAATGGTGGAAATGTTTTTTGTTAAATGTTTTATTTTAAAAATATTTGCTAAATTATGCCATCATGGTTAATGTATCATTAGCAATCTAGATGCTATAAATATTAATAATTATTCTTCAATAAGTGAATTAGTAATTCAATAATTAATGAGAACCTCAAATGCATTAATATTTTCATCAGTTTTGCCCATTTTTCCATCTGTCTCACTGTCCTGCACAAAGCTACTGAAAAGCAGCTGAGCAAGAGCCTGAAGTGATTCATTTTGAGAGGGCAGGCACAGAGCACACGGTCTCAAATCTGCCCCAAAGTCCCAACACCCCGAAGCATTCAACTGTGCTCTTGGCTTTAAGAGCAGCAGAGCTGCCCATGTGCTTTTGCAAGGACTCTTTTTGCTTTCTTAAAGGGAAACTTTTGCCTGAAATACCTTTTAGTGCAAGGGTCACAGCCTTGTGTAAGAGCTTGTTCAGAAGTGGGGGGGGCAGCCACATCCTTACTTTCAGTCTTGCCTTTGCTGTCTTCAGCTGCCCATTTCAGGGCCACTCCTGAGAAAACGCAGCTGAAAGCCCTCCAGAGGGCTCTTGGGAGAAGTGTTTGCTAAAGGGACCTGTCACAGAGGGCGTCCAAATATTTGCCCAGTTCTCCTTTCTCTGTCTCCTTGCACATTCCAAACATTGTAGAGAAGATCAAAGCCTGTGGATGAGCTGCTTTCCCCCAAAAGGCAACACAACAGGTTTGGTTTCCCATTTAAATTTATCTCAGGTAGTTATGAGGGGAGATGTGAACTATGAGGGGGAAATTTGGCAGCCTTCTTGTACTCTCTTTTAGAAAAGGAAAAAAAAAAGAGAGACAAGGAAGCTCACCAAGCAGCAGGAAAAGTGTAAGAAAAGTAAATTAATTCTCAACATTTTTCCATTGCTGCCCCCTCCCAGTCTCCAAACAGCTAAGCTTCATGAGGAGCAAGTGAAGCAGTCCAACACCTGCCAAGTGGGTCTAGACACTGCCTGTAACATTAATTAACTGCAAAAAACTACAAAATTTGCTGGTACCTCTCACTTCAGAGACAGTCACCTCTCCCATATTACCAGTAAACCCTCTCCTGTACTTGTGGCCATCTCATTTTCTCTCAGCTAATCCAACTAGACATGGAGCAACAGTGCTCAGCTTGCATTTAGCAGTGAAATGTGCAGGTTTATTAACAAGCTGTTCCTGCTCTATGCTTAAATGACCTGAGGCTTCTCTTTTCAGTCCTGCTAGCTATGGTAGCTTGTTCAACACAGTACTTGGTCCTTGCAGGACCTTATTTCACCCTTATCTTTAAACCAACACAGTCACAGCACTATCATGAAGACTCCTAGCTTGAAGTTAGAGAGCTGCCTCACTTCTAAAGCATCACCCCTCAGGCATCTCCATATACCCAGCAGTATCCTGAATACCAGACTGGCCAAGACATTGCTCAGACCTATCTTTGAAGGGCTTTGGAGGTGTCTTGCACTGTGGTTCAGCCAGTCCACAGCTCCCATCTATCCTTGCAGTATGCCACCTCCTCTCTGGGAAAGGCCAAGAACACATTTCCTGCCAAAGTCAGTCTTTTTTTTCTACAGAGATATGTGGGCTAAAGAAAGGCAGACAAACACAGAGCACTGAGGAAAGACAGACAGAAAAGATAAGAAGAAGAGAAAAATTATCAATGTGCAACCAGGCAGGAGACACTCACTCAGAAGATACCAAAAACATGAGAGAGATGTCATCTCATATTTAGCCACACAGGAGCTGTCTGCCTAGAGAACACTGATCAGTCAGAGACCACTGCAGAGTGCTGCTTACAGTCAACAAGCAGCAAGAAGCCTCCTTAGAAGAAGAATCACAGCATCCCATGACAAGGGTAGAGTAAATCATCCTTAGCAGATGTCTCTCCCTGTCTCTGCATTGCCCACAGGAGCTGGAGGATTGTGCTGAACAGTTTTGTGCAGCTAATGCAAAGGGAAGCCCATCTGTAGGAGGTTTGGGTTAGAGACGAGTCCTCCAGCTCACATACAAAGGCAATATTGAGTTAATTGTAACTATTATCCCTATCTGAGGTTGCTTGGGACAGAGAGATGACCCAGAAACTCTCCCTTTCTGGAAAGAGCTTATTGGTCCCTGCCATGGGTCAGCCACAGTCACCAGAAGATGAGACAGACAAGCAAATTTATTAGCAGGTGCTTGCTTTGCAGCAAGAGTGACTCATTTTTAGGTAGCATAAACCACTCCATTTGCACCAGCCAAGGCTGAATCCACCCAATATAGATGTCAACACAGTGTTTGTGTCTGTGTCACCAGGTAAGGTGTTTCTCTTTGAAATTCATCCCAAGCATTAAATTGCAAGGTGACAACTTGAAATGAGGCTATGCCTTGCCCTACAAGAGACACACAGGTTAAAGGTGATGACAGTATTGTCCCAGGCAATGAGCAGCCACACTGGGTTCAGTGGACACAGGGGAGAGGAAGGAGTAGAACAACCTACAATGATCAGAACTTGGTTTCTTGCACATCAGTAGGAGATAGCCATTAAGCTCACGGTAGAGCAAATTCTCCCCTGGCTTTAACCCTCTGTTGCCAAAGACCATGTGAAGCCTGCACAGCTGAAGTGAGAGGACTAGAAATGCAAGAATTAGGAGTCATCTGACAAATTTATTAAAGTGCACCAACCTCAGTCACAACTTAATGAACAGATTATACATTGGTTGGACATAAAAATGGCAGCCAGGGAAACAGTCCCATCTCTCTCCAGAATAAACAACATTTCACAGTTTTAATTGTGCCCTGATGTTATAATGATCACAACTAAACTAGGTAATCATTCATTAAACATGAGCTAATTCCATGTCCTTCTATAATTATTATTGTTTCCTGAAAATATAACGTGTAGTAAAGTACAATAAGTGCAAATTGAAATATTGCTTTAGGAGGGTTATTTATTACTACCTTCAGCTGTAAACATTTATAACGGATATTTATTGGTCTGTGGTCTCTTCATATAAATATTTTATCATCAGCCTCAGGGATCTGCATCTTCTCATTTAAATGTCTCAGTCTTGGTGTCTGCATCAGAAAAATGATCTCAGGAGAGAAAGTTTGCTGTCCTGTGTTACTTGGCCATCCTACAGTTAATATAAGGCAGCACCACGAGTGCTTCGCATTACCTGTCCATAGGTGCATGCAGATCTGAAGCAGCAGCACAGTTGTTGCATTACTCTGACTTACAACTTTGTTGGTGTAGCACATGTACTGCTCCTACATGCAACAGGCCAGCACAGAGTCAATGCTCCTTTTCTGCTGAAATTCTTCTACTAAGCTAAAGAAAATATCTGAGGCAACTGGAAAAAGGTCTGTGAACATCAGTGAGGAGGGGGGGGTTCACTGAGAAGGTACTAATGAGTCTTCAGTCTCTGTTCTTGTTTCTATTTCTATGCCAATAGCACAGCAAGGAGTGCCCCAAAGCAAAGAAAGAAGAGTCTTTTAGATAATGGTAACAAGTTTAAGACCTAGTTTTAAATATCAGACCCTACCATCCCTCTTGCCTGGGTGTCAGGGCTGGGTTGCTCTGAACCATGCCAAGAGCTGATGGAGATGTACAGATAGTGATAAAGAGGTGCTTGTTCAATCCCAACCACTGAATTATAATAAATCATTTAGGTTTCCATGGCATCCATCTGGAAAAGTTGAAGGAACCAAGAGTGAAGTAGCTGAACTGCTAACAAAAATAATGTGTGCTTTTCAATGGTAAATTACAATTTCTACAGTGGAGGGACTGGAAGAAGGCCAGGTCCATATCAATCCTTTCAAAATGAACTAATGGTTCTCCCAGGACTCCCAGTCCCTCCTCACACTACCAGGAAAAATAGCAGCAAAGATCCTTAGGGAAAGCAGTAGAGCCTCTTGATGAATATAATATGCAACGGGTGAGCCAACATGAGTTTGCCAGGGAAAAAAAACACCACTCTGTCCTAAATAATAAGAATTTACTGAAAGGAGAAGCAAAGTAATGGCTGAGGGATAGGCAGGAGATATCATGAGGATCTCAAAGGAGCTTTGCCTTAAGTGCCCCAGAAGACTATTAACCCTTGGAGCATGAAAGAGGGGCACGTGCTTCCAGCGCTCACTTTCAATTACTTGCACCGAGGGACTGCTGAGCCTGCTTGCCTCTGGATTCCCCATTTTCATAAATGGATAAACACACACATGGGTGCCTCTCTTCCCAGTGCCTCTTCTCATTTCTGCCTGCTCCTGAGCTTTCCACCTGATACTGTTTTCCTTGCAACCCATATAAATCAGGAATAAAACTTGAGGAAAACCTGGCTGATAAAAGATTAACATCAGCTCAGCAGGTAAATTCCCCATGCAACAAAACGGGACTAAGTCCCTAAACCCACTGAGTGGGGGTTTCCCCTCTTGTTTATTTCTGAGCAGTCCTTTTGTGCTGGTTTGAAGGCGAACCAGCAGGGGAAATGAACTCACCACAAGAGAGATTATAAGTCAGAGCTAAAATTTAATAATAATATTACAATAACAACACTGACACACAAGGGAAATTGCTTTCAACTCACAATACCCCAGCAGTATAACCCAGTGTCCTGGGGCACAAACCCAAGGGGGTTTGTTTGCCCTTGTGCTGAGACCCCTGTGGTTCCCCCAAGTCCAGAGCAAAAGGAAATGAAAAACCTGTTGGTGCAGGCGAGGGCTGTGGTCTGGGTGAGAGCGGGGATCTCCTCCTGTCGAGGTCCTGCTGCTGCTCTGGATCCGATGAGAGGTTCCCAAGGTCTTCTTACCCACCACTTATGTACCCTCAGGGAGCACTCAGTCCCTCCCCCTGGGCGGGGACTCACACAATGGGTGATTAACTCTGGGAGCCAGGGGGTGTTGAACTGTTGATGGCCCATGAGCAGCTCCACCCCCTCAGGCTGGGTGTGAAGGTGATAATGACTCCCTGGGCAGCTGCTGCTAATGGCCCATTGTCCTTGGGGAATGAATAGAGGGGGTAGAATACACAGCTTTGATCACCTCCACACAGGGTTAGCTGGTCCCTCCTGCTGAACTAGGACACCTTTATAACAGAATTTTGAACAGCCCTGAAGTACCTGGTGCTACGTCATTTACAGTATATAAGGGGTATTGATCTCTTCAAGTTTATGCTTTTAAATGGTTCCCATCAAGTGCCGGGAAGTCAACCAGTTTGAGCTGTGTAGCTCATCTACAAAACTCAGGATGAGGTGATTGAGTCAACTCAGAAAATAGGCATTTATTTAGGTTTTTCTCCAGAGGGAATGCGAGTGCATGTAATGCTGTTAACACAGTATGTTTGCATGTCCTTAAAAATAATTTTATAGCCATACTGAGTATCTCCAAGCATAAAATATGTTTTATTAGTAGTTTCCTAACTAGCTGGGTGTGCTGTAAACACAGTAGTAAATAAAACAGTAAGACACTAAATATCAGCTGTATTTCATAGGCAGGGGTACATTTTCAGCCACACAGCAGTTCCTAATGTTAAAGCCCTTGATTTTTGCTGACACACTATACTGTAACTAGAATTCCAGCTAATCTTCTAAAGTCATGCTAAATACCTCTCACCTGTTAATCTGATTATACTCCCACAAAGAGTGAACATGATTTATATTGAGCAGGTAGAAACGTTTTTTTTGAGGCTGGAAATTTGCTTCCCAGGCTTCTACATGTGGTAATATTGTTAAAGCTGACGCTACTTGATTTAGGTCCAGGTGACACTTCATTTGATGTTGTCACTTACTGCAAATATTGAGGCAGTCCTTTTATCACCAAACTTTTCCTCGGCAGAGAAAATTTTCCTGGCAAATTCATCTCACCTGACTGGAGAAATCTGTGCTTTGACATCAGCATAAAGGGCACCTGCAAGAAGGGAATGGTGAAATGCTAAGGGCAACTGTTCAGATTATTCCTTCCTAAAATTTTCTGCCTATGGCACAGCAGAGGCTGAAAACAGAGCTATGTCCTTCACTCCAAATCCACACCTCTGAAATCTGTTGGCCTAAAACAAGTGCTTGTAAGGAGTGGGAAGAAGAGAGACAATACACAAAAGAGAACAAAAGATAAAACGTCACCTATGGGATAGTTCTTTTTTTTTTCCCCCATAAGTATTTCTTTTATTTTTTATCAAGGATGGCATGGGATGGGATGGGATGGGATACTGACAGGAAGAGAAAAGGAGTGAAGGTTCTACTTCTGCCCAGCCTTGCAGTGCCCATGTTGTGGAGCAGCACACTCAAGTGGACCAAATCCACCAGCAGCAGGTACCTTTCTGCCTCCCCACGCCCACTCTGAGCACCCCTTCCTCAGCCATCAGAGACACCTGGTAGTGACAGAACCCAGCCCTGCCATGAAGGAATCCCAACCCAACTGACCAAAACAACCTAAAAAGCTGAAGCAACATTTGCTATTCTTCTACAGACAATTTTCCTTTAAAATTGTAGAATTGTTAAGATTAGAAAGGACCTCAAAGATCATCAAGTCCAGCTGTTAACCCAGCACTGTTCACCATTAACCCATGTCTCCAAGTACCACATTCACACATCTTCCAAATCCCTCCAGGGATAATGACTCCTTCACTTCCCTGGGCTGTCCCAATGAAGAAATATTTACTAATATTCAGTCTAAACCTCCTTTGGTGCAACCTGGGGCCATTTCCTCTTCTCCTGTTACTTGTTACCTAGGAGAAGAGACTGACCTCCACCTCACTACAGCCTCCTTTCAGGGAGCTGTAGAGAGTTGTGGGTCCCTCCTGAGCTGCCTTGACTCCTTGATGAACAATCACAGCTGCCTCAGCTGTTCCTCATCAGTCTTGTGCTCCAGACCTTTTCCCAGCTATCAACTGGCTGTCAACTATTTCTGCATCTTCCAATATCAAATGTATTTTTGCCTTCCCAACAATGCAGAATTTAGTTAATTTTACACTGTTGCACAGACAAAAATATTGCTCAGATGAACATTTGTTGGAAGCCAGGAGGGTGAGCTGGGGCAGGACAGCAGTTGGTGACACCTGGCCATCAAAGCACTCACTGAATGTGACACCTGCATGGCTTACTCCACTAAAATATGCCGTAGGGATGAGCTCTGTGATCTTGGGATGAGCACTCACACAGGGCTGCTGAGCTGCTCTGTCATGTAGCTCTGCTGTTGCTAAACCCAATCCATAAATCAAAATGGGAAGATATAAACCAGGACGGCGACATGACTGCACAGTGCCTGAGATGTGAGATCAATATTCATTTTACAAACATCTCCAGAAGAGTTCCTTAATTAATTGCTGGAATTAAAGTCAAAATTGACCCCTCAATTTGTTCCTGTGGCCTTTAAATCAATTTTCTTTTCTTTAGAAATCATTTTTGGATTGGAGAAGGAAACAACACTTTTTTTTTTATTAAGTATAAAAACCAGTACCCACACTCTGAATATAATCTAAATAGGACTCACAGGGCATGCATGAAGCCAGAATCTTCCACTTCAAACTAAAAGATGGGAAATATTTTCCCAATTAAGCCAATACAGAGAGTTCACCCAGCTCGGTTTGCATCCCCACATGCACATACCACTCCCACTTTCAGACAAAAACTGGTCCCCAAGGCTCCATTTCTCAGTCCACTTATTAAGCTGTGTCACCAGCACAGCCAGGAGCTCTGAGTGCAAAGAGCAGAAATGCCTGTGCACCACCACAGCCAGGGTTGTCCTTATTTTCCCTTTCTTTACCAAATCTAAAATGGCAGTGGAACCACATCCCATGTTTCCAAGCAGAAAGAGTCCTTTGTGTTATGCAGCTGTGTACCTGCCACACCTTCACACTTTTACAGAATTTATCCTCACGCTGTGATCTGTAAGGTAAGGAAGAGAGAAAATAGGATTCCAGAGATGAGAGGACTTGCTTAATGTCACTGACCTCCCACTTTGTGCAGGCTGCAACTTCCCAGGCTCTCTGTAGGAGCTTCATAATCTGTCTGCTGCCTTCTGCATATTGTCCTGGATTCTCTTATGTCCATTATTTTGCTTTCAAAGAATTGCTAAAACTCCCAAATTAGATAAAGCTGGGTTGTTTTCCTTGTAGCTGGCACACTGAGTGAACCTACCAGTATTTTACAGCTTGGTCCTTACTTAACATGTTTCCCTGGGAGCACAGGCAGCTCCCACTGACCAGCTGGGAATGCTTTCTCATTTGATCTTGCAGACTCGAGACTAGATTAAACCATGTTATTTCCTACTCACTGTACCCCAGCCACTGGAATTACCTGAAGAGACCCTCTCGAGTGGCCAGGATGGGTCTGTAGAGTGGTTCTCACAGCAAAAGCATCCTCCAGTGGATCACAGACTGATGGATCACACATCGATGGCAACAGGAGACCTCATTCGTGACCTTCAAAACCAAGTGTAGGGTGATCACAGGCTGTCTCCTCATACACAGGGCCAATGCAGCCAAAAGCCCTCTAAAACCCAGGATGAAAGGCACGTAAGCCTGATATTTTTCTCTGCATTTTTCTCTGTAGGAGTGTCACTGAGCAGAAAGATCGTTGTAAATCAGCATCTCTTGGATTTTAAAAATATTAATCAGAATACACTTATTTAGTTCCACTTCCGTGCGATAACTGAGAGAATTAGTAAGTGAACAGACACATAACACACTGAGTCAAGTTTCTAAGGCTGCAGTGGGGACACTAAGTGGGCTGTGAGGCATCTCGAGATGTTGGCAGGTGGAACCAAATCACCTGGTACCTGCCCAGGCACCACAAAGACGGGCAGTGAAACTGGGCAGATATTAGGTCTGCATTTTAATGGTACACTCCTGTGCAATTTTTTTAAATTGATAGCTCTGCACAGCATTCACAGATGAATACCATCTGGTGTAGTGATTTATTGCCCCTGAATTTCTCAAGTTACTTTTTTCTTTTTTCCTTTTCTCATCTTACCTTTTCTTTATATTTTCTCTCTACAAAAACATTTTCCATAGAAATGCAGTTGAGAGAGGCATTTCCCTAACACACTATTTTATCATAAGATAAACAGCGACCTGTCACTAGACAGACCAACAAACAACTGATGTATGGGCTCTATTTAATATCTCAGCAACTCCAGAATCATATATGGTGCTCTTTTCCAATATTGTAAGGGATGCTTATAATAGGTTATATAGAAAAATATGCTATTTATAATATAATGATATTTGCATTGAAAAATGTGTTTTAATGCACATATACAAGGAGAAAGAAAATAGGCTATATAAATATGGTCACTCCTAACTGTTAAATGACTGTTATGGAAGAACAGAGTAAACTTATTTTGTAACTTTGTTCACTGTGGCTTTTACTGTACTTTTAGTGTAACCTTCCTAACTTTGCTTTACACTTGCTTTCCAGCTCACATCTTCCAGTGCACATGATATCCATCCCTATAGCTGCCAAGTTCTCTGAGATCCTTAATAAATCCAGCTTTTTAGCACTGGCTTTGCTGTTGGACCAGAGGATGAGCAGGAGGAACATGGGCCATGAGGGCCAAGATGCTGCCGAGCATCGGCAGGACCAGGAAGGCAAGTCCATGTTTTCAAAAGGAAAAGAATCTTCCAGGTGAGATAGTGCAGCTTACTGCCCTCACAGCAAGGTACAACACAAAGGCCTTGGGCAGTCAGGCCTGTGGGGATCAAATGATTTCTTAATTTTTAAATTCTGAATTAAAAGAGGCTTTTTTGTTTTTCCACCCTATGATCATACAAAGAACAAACTCTGAACTATCTGTGGGGGGTTTTTAAACATCTCTTTAAACATATATTTAAACCCCATCAGACATCCAAATCACTCACTAGGAGGAAAAGTTTCCCTCGTTGTATAAATAAGTTTGATTGAATAGAAACCAGACTGCAGATTGTCTGTCCTTTTACTCCTATGAAAGTATAATTAAAAGTCATGTTAAAGTTGGGAGATCAAGAGAGTTTGTGATAGATAACAAGCTAGAAGCTGTCAAAGCTGTCAGGCCATTAAGAAACGAAATAATTCACACCCCAGTAATTGCTTTTATGTGCATTTTCCTATAAAATCCAGGAGACATGAGTCACAAAAAAGCCTTGTTTATCAGCCCCAAATACGCTATATTGCACTTTTACTTTCAGGGAGTGTTTGGCACAGGTATCGTCCTCTGAGGGCTTAAAGACAGTGAATGCAGAAGACAGTCACCACGGTGTACCTGACCCCTCCTATCCCTGAGGCTGGGGATGGCCACTGGCACTGCTGTGCCACACTCTCCATGGGCATCTCACTGCCAGCAACAGCAGATTTGGTCCTAGTGACCTGTATCATACTAAGATATTTTGGCTTTGCAAAACAGCACACAATAGTTTTTCTTCCTCCCACACAATTCACTGATATCTTTGGTCTTTTTAAGCTGAGCTAAGCTAAATAAATCACACAACCAAAAATTTTGGATCAGTAGCAGGCTTCCTTCAAACTGATGTTCGTGTCCAGGCTTCCTCACAGCAGCTCCTTGGAGCGCATGGAGAAGCCATGGCAGTGTGTGCAGGGATGTCACTACCACTAAGTGCCACACCTTCAGCAGAAGGAGGATTGAAGCCACCTGTAAAGTTGTGCTGCTTATCCAAAACAGGTATTTTAGGAAGGGCTGGGGGGAAGTGGCAAGAGTGATATCTTTTACATCAACTTACTGGCAACATTCATGACCTCCAGGTGCTGATTGTAGGTCACTAACCTGTGTAAGAAAGGAGGAGAGAGCTGGGATCAGCGGAGGGTAAGGGAATTATTGCATGGCCCTTATCACTCCTGCAGTATTCAGCCACTAGATGCCCCTGCAAGCCATAGAGTCTGCTGGGCACGCCGCTGCCTCAGGCAGGAGACACCAGGCTGAGGCAAAAGCCAAGGAGAACATGTAGTTTTTCTTTGCCAGGGTTTATGACAGTAAGTGTAACCAGCACTGCCCTATTAGAACAAGGAACATGGGATGGCCCAGAGAGCAACAGGTTGCCCAGAGAGTTGGTGGATGCCCCAGCCCTGAAAACATTCATGGTCAAATTGGACAGGACTCTGAGCAACCTGATCTAGTTGAAGATGGTGTTGGACTAGATGGCCTTTTAAGGTCCCTTCCAATCCAAACTATTCCATGATTCTATGTGTGTGCAGAGGGACTTCAGAACCAACCAAAACCTTAATGGCCTTTCACCTTCCCTGGCACAGTGCAGAAGAGCAATAGAGGGAGATGTAAAGAGCCAGCAAATGCTGTGTAAGGCTCCAGATACCGTTTACTTACTGTAATGGACTGTGTAACATCAACTCATTTGCACAGATGCTCTTGATGCTGCCCGTCCAGGGAGTAGGATGTTATCACACAGGCTGATTATTGCTTCCAGCTCAATGCTTCTCAGGCCCCCATTTATTTTACATACCATTAGCAAAGTAACAAAGCCCCTTGAGCTTTCACATTCACCTTTCCTTCATAAGGAATGATGGGCTGCACACTGCAGAGGGAAAAGAAAAAAGTAAGCTTCTACCATACCTGTATGCACAGGCATTCATGGCCCTGGGTGCTGTCACCTTTAGGCGTGAGGCACTCGAGTTTGGTGCATCTGTAGCCATGACCAAGGTCAAAACGAAAGCAGGGACGGAACCTATTACTTTCCCATAGCCTGTTTTTTGGGTTTGGAGGTTTATTTTGTTTTCATTTTGGTTTGGGTTTTGTTTCTTTTTTCTTTTTTTCTTTTTTTTTTTTTGGTGCCTTCAATGCCTTTGAAGATCTTTGCAGAGATTGCCCAAACCTCGTGTGCCCTGTGGGTGGGGTGAGCACAGGTTTTGATATGAATTTCACCTCCAAACCCGGCTATTCCTTTCTGAGCCCTCGGAGAAATGGAGCTCTGGGGGCTGGACCTGCAGCTGGTCTGTACCAACACGTACCTCCCATGGATGGAGAGGCTGTGCAGGAAGCGTCTTGTGACTTATTTTGACTCTTGCTGGTCTGTCCAAGACTCTGCTGGTGGCACCATCTCTCGTCAGTTGCTCCATCTTTTCTTACAGCCCCACATTTGGAGTCTGTGTCCAAACTCAGTGGCACTGTGCATGTATTGTGTCCTTGTCTCTAGCGCCAAGGTCTCCTCCTCTGCTTCCCTCTGCAACCTGTGGGAACATGACCAGGCCTCCCCAGCACAGGAGGGTGACAGGGGACACACTGGAGGGACCCCATGGCCACACCACGCCCCCCCTCCTGTCCCCGCCGGGACCTTCTCCACCCTGGCTCACTGCCCGTTCTGCAAAGCAGCCTCCCATAAATATTTGCCAAAAAGCGATCCTCACTGATAAGAGAGCCGGAGGCTCCTCAGGGTGAGTGCAGAGGGAGGATTAGGGCTGTCTGGGCAGGGCTGGGCACTGCGGGAGGCTGTTTCCATGGGGAGCAGGAATCCTGCTCCGCTGGTGACCGTCCTGCCGCACGGAGCCCGAGGGATCTCGCTGAACGAGACACGCATTCGCCGCCGTGAGTCACCCACGCCCGGGGCGAGGGCTTGGCCAGACCTCCGAGCAGAGCAGAGCAGAGCGGAGCAGAGCGGAGCCCTGGCCCTCGGGATGCCACCTCCAAACCGAGTCCTTCACGCTAAGTCAGCACTTTCAGGGCAAGGACGTTTCCTGCCCACGCGCTTGCCCAGCCCTTTGCACAGCACGGCCCGAAGGAGGATTGCCAGGGTGTGCTTGGAAGGGACCTTTCCCTTCCTGCTGCCCTGCACCAGGGGTGGACACAGAAAACAGCTTTGCAAGAAAAAATCAGAACGATCGTTCCTTCCCCGCCCTTTTCCCTTTGTTTTTGTTATTTATTCTTTTTTTTTTTTTTTTTTAATCCCGCTCCCTGGCTGCACCTACCCTTTCCCATCCTCACGACCCACCTTGTCCCCAGGCTGGCGTTGACGGCTGCAGGGAACAATGTGGCTTTGAGGCTGCTGGTGTGTGCAGGGGAGGGGTCGGGATGCCGAGCTCCGAGGCAGCTGTAATCCCCCTTTAATTGCTGGATAAACACAACCAGTGATTTCCATGGATTGGCATAGCTGAGCGCATTGTTTTCTGACTCCAAGAACTTTGCAACTGAAAAAGGCCCATTTTTTTCTCAGGTGGGACTCGCATACACCCAGTTCTGAGTATGTCAGCAGACCTGCTGTAATTCACCAAACTCAGTTAATACCAGAAAACCACTACTGTGGAGGCAGCTAAGTTAAAAATTTTAAATTAAAAAAGCTAAATTTAAAAACAAAGCACGACAAATTTAAAATACTATCACTTCAGAGAAAACAAAATTGCTTCTGTAAAAAGTTGTAGCCACAGTCAGCACTTTCCCCATACTAATAAATGCAAGCAGCAGAAACTGGGGTGTATTGAGGAGTTTTGGTGACTGTACACATGGCAAACCATGAGCTCAAACCACCTCAGGACACTTGTTGCAGTAAATCACTGGAGCACCCAAGTCAGTGGAGATACTTTGATTTCAGCCAGCTACACATCTCACTCAGCACTTTTGCAGATAAACTTTTCAGGTATCAAAATACCTCTCCAAATTTCAGGATGCTGGACAAACATTATGAAACTCAAGACAACTTTTCTATTTAATATTTTAAAAGGTTTTGGTACATTTGATACAAATCCCACATAAGCCAACTACAGTGAAAACTTCTTTCTTTTTATAGGAATGTCTATTCTAGACTGAAAATAGGAGGAAAAGGTATTTTCCTCCAGAAAGTGCATTGATAGGCAATTTTGGTTTTATCACAATTTTACACAGGAGAAAAATATTTTTCAGCAAAATATTGTGACTCAAATATATGTCACTGGTTTCTGTCCCTTAGGCTTTTAGTTTTTCCACTTTTTGTTTTGTAGCCAAAGTTTTTTCACCTAAATTCATAAGGCCTCAAAAGCTAAAGACTTTCCTAGCTTAGCACCCCCACTCTTTCTCTCTGGGAAAGCTGGGAGAACATCCTGGGAGCTGCAGGTTGCAATAAAATTTGGTCAGGAGAGGAGAACAGAAGCAGAAGGTAGAGAAAACACAGTTCCCATGGGACATGGTAACGTTATTTTGCACAAAAATTCTTTGGTTTTCAGCCAGAGCAGCTTGATTGTCAGTAGTGTGACATAAAAATACCAAGATTTGGGGTGGAAAGCAGCTGTGCACAGGAAAAAGGTAATTTTTAGTGGAAAAACCCCACACCTTTGCACCAAAGCAAAAGAGGAAGCTGCACCATAAATCTGACAAGCTGTGTTTCTGTTGCTCTCAAAGATATTACTGAGATTTTCTGACTGATTACTGTGCAGGTTGATAGTGGTCCAGGCTATGTACCTGCTGTAGCAGCCCAGGGATTTTCTCTAAGAGAACTTCATCTTTGTTTCAAAATTAAGGCATTATAGGAAATGGCATAGAAAAGCTGAGCAAAACACTCATCAGGTTTGCACAGGCAAAAAGAAGTCAAAGGATAGAGATGTGAAGCCCAGGGATACACATACCTTGCAATCCATTTTAAAACACAAAATGACCAAACAGTACTTCCCATAAAACTTAACCCAGTTTGAACAACTCCCCATGCAACTTTGTGCCCTGAACCTCTCTAAGGTAGGACTAAAACTCTGGATCTTCACCACTGCTATGGCGAGATCAGTACAAGCATACAAGGCAAGGTATAAGGTGTTCCCATTGCATTTGAGTTATTCCAGTTAAGTGCTCCAGAAGAGGCTGAGGGCACACCTACTTTCATGAATTACTCTGAGGAAAAGCCATTACCTGTATGGTTTGTATGGTACCAAGGTGAGCTGATCCAAGGTTTGGCCCTCAGACTCTGCTGCAGCATTGGTTTCTGAGCAGTCAGGAAGGTGGATACCATGCACCAGGGATGGGATATTAGTTACCAAGAGGGAGGCTTACAGGACCTACAATAGCTGGGGATGCAGCCAGCATGTTATGAAAGGACAGATTTTGGCTACCTTGCAAAAAGTATAAAGAAAATAGTCCTGGTTTTCCTGTTGTTGCACTGGGGTTTCTCTGAAACACTTATTCTGAAAGGTTTAATGACATTGCTGATAAAAACCTTGATAATTTTCCATTTATGTATATGCATTTCACATGCATACAAAATCCATCAAATCTCCAATACCTTTGGAGAAACAGGTAATTACCTACTGGGGATTCACACCTTGGCCTTGCCATGCCTTGGGAGACAGATCTGGGGACAGGCTTTGCCCTGCAGGCTACAAACATGCAACTGCTGTACCATAAAACTTACTGTGCCCAAAGCTGAGGGCAAAATGTATTCACTGTTATCCATGCATTCATGGAAAATTGTTAAAAGTGAGAAGTATCAAATTACTACACAACAACCAAATCAACACCATTTAGCCATCAAATTTGGAGGAGTAAAGGCCTCTCTCTGAAATTCTTGGAGCACTGCACATGTAGGCACAGCCTCCGGGCGCTGTGGCTGTGTGAAGAACAGCATCGATCCCCACCAAGTGCTCCATGGAGACAAGAGTGGGCAGAGAGGATCTGCGTAGGGAATAGCAGTGTGTCTTTTCCCGTCCTCCAGGAGACAGGCTGTTTTGAATCATGGGGCACACACTGCTCCCAAGGAACTTGACATGATGGGATCTGGACTGTCTGCATCTTCCACAGCCATTGAGGACTGCGCTGGTGGGTTTATTCCCTTCCCTTTTCTCTGGAGATGAAGCTTTCAGGGATAAGCCAGAGACTGCACTGATACAGGATTCCTCTGCACGTTTCCATTTGTAAGCCACCGAGCTGGTAATTTCATAAGCCATAATTAGACATTTTCTGACACCTAATCCTCTCATGTGTCTGTTTTAATTTTCCCCATCAAATGTGCCGAGGTTCACAAGAGCCCAACAATCCCCTCCTTCTCCACTGCTCGCTGGCCTCGGCTGAGGGGGCTGCTGGAGCCACCGTGGCAGGTCCCTGAGCTCAGGGGAGCGACGCACCAGCAGCACTGGGAAAAGACACCAAAGCGATGGGTGTTGCAAGCCCAGGGCTTGAGCAGGGCACCTTCCCTCTGCTCCCTGCACGGGCACACAGCCAGTACTCCCAGCTTACTGCAGGGAGCCCAGTTTCCATTCTAAGGCAGGAACTGGAGAGGGAACTTTGCTGTACAGTGCAAATCGCTGGCCACGAGCAAGAAGCAAAGGTTGAGGAAAACCAAACAAAGTGAGCATTTCTGGGCTACACTGCTCTCATGGCACAGGAATGCAGGCAGTGTCTAACATTACAGGAACTCTGGAAATTCCTCCTTTCCAGCAGGTTCTTTTTTTTTTCCCTTTTCCCCAGCAAGCCCAAGCTTACGGAATGTGCTTTACTGAACTCAATCAGATTTTATGGCATTTATATATCGGAGACTTAGCCCCTCAGCATTCCCACAGTCTCATTCAGCCCATGGATCCCTCTCTGTGTGCTGTGCCCCCAGTCCATCCCAGCAACAAGGGCACATCCTTAAGCACAGAGCCATTGCCCCAGACGCTGACAGCACATGTTCCAGCCTTCAGATGGTTCAGGACTGCACAAGGTAAATACAACTGACAGTGTAATTGATGTGGTTTTTCTCCAAGCAAGTCGAGAGAGTTTTGTTTGCCTGGGTTTGAATGTCAGATTGCTGTAGCTCATTTCATGGCTGCATTATCAAATTCCTTTCTTTCAGGTAAGAGGGTGCAACCAAATTAGGCCTAAGAGGATTAATGGAGATGTGTGGCACCTGAGCCTGAATTAAGTTCAGGTGGGAGCAAACAAAAATTCATCATCTAATGACCAGATAGCCAGCCATAAAGGACACACTCTTTCCAGAAGAGCAGCCAAAATGCAGTGTCAGATGCCATCAGCAGTCCATATGAATTATCCCTGCAGGGAGGCTGTAGAATAAGATGTTGGTTTGCTATATTCTTTCTTGATAAATCAAAACCTTACAAAACCAGTAAATACTTCAAGATTTCTTAACACAAGGACTGAGGTCTGCCCTATGGAATATGTCTTTCTTGAAGTCCCAAATGGAAAGGACAGTCTAATTAGAGAGGAATGGGGTCTGTGAGTCTGGCCTCACCTGCAAACTATTGCCTAACATGGAAAATTGACTTCTTTTAGCCATTTCCTGTGAAAATGGGGGAAAATTCGCCAACATTTCAATGTTGTCTAATACTGACCACAGGGAGCCTCAGTACCATGGTGACAAAATACAGGATGGAAGAAAGATGTTAAATAAGCAGATGAAGGATTCAGTCCAAAGAGAAACAGAGTTACGGAAAACATTGAGGGAGGTCATTGAAGAAGGGCAACACTGTCAAATGATCTGAACTAGTGACGATGAGGGGACTTTTGCTGGCTGCTAGGCAGGCACCTGGACCCATGGGTTAGAGAGCCATCCATGGAACTAGGAAAACATCTGGGATTTTAGGAGGGTAAGACCCTTGTTCCCATGAAGCACTACGTTTTTAAACAAGGAGGCAGATGGGCCAGAGGCACCTGGGATTGGCACTTGCATATAGTGTGATCAGAAAGGCAGAGAGCTGTGGATGAGGAAGGAGATGTTAATTTACTCTGAGACTAGCAGGGACCCACCCATGAAGTATCAGGTTGGTTTTCTGAAGGGATTAAGGAGTCCTCACCCTTTTGGGAATTCTCTGTGCTGTTTTTGTTGCTGTCATCCAACAAAGGTGTGGCATCAGAGAGGTCACAGGAGAAGTGAGCAACGTGTTGAGTGCTCTGCTTCCCCCAGGATGGAGCAACACACAGCTGCCAGACTGCATAAGTCAGAAGGGTAAAATAATAGGAAAGATTGGGAATGTGCATCAGAGCTTCCCAATCAGAGCTCAGTCCCTTATAATTGTTTATACTGATAATTGATGTTAATAACTACTGAATTCTCTCTCTTCTCTTAAATTTTGGTAGAATAAGCCATGAAAGAAAGGAAGCGAACTCTTCTTCAAAGAAACAGGTTTCCCTATGGACTTGGCATGGGTTGGACATTCCCCCCCTTCCTGCAGGGCTTGGAACTGGCACAGCTCTTCCACAGCTGGGGAGGTGATGGCCACCGAAATCCTCTTTTTCTTTTAGTAGCAATGCCAAGGAGTAGAACAAATCATTCCTGAACACAAAACCAATAAAAAAGGGAAATTGGTGTCACCTTATATAGACTCTTGCCCACAGGGTTTGAAGAGGAGTTGTGATGATGACAGAACCACTCTTCTTGTATTAGCAGGTAAGAACAATGGCCACATACTATGACTTTAGAGGTTCAGATAGGATAGTAAGAAAAAAATTGCACTATGAGGGTATCACAGACCTGGACAGGTCACCTAGACAGGCGGTGACATCTCCACCCACAGCAGGGATCAGCCTTTGGGCAGTCTTGATCTGGTGTTGGAGACAGTCCTGCTCCATGTGGGAGGCTGGATTACAGACCTCCTGAGGTCTATTCCCATCATCACTTCTATGAGACCCTGGGGGAGCGAATAAAGCAGAAGTGGCATAAAAAGAGTAATCCTTCAATTTTGAAGCCTCTTGTTACTTTTGCAAGTCTTCAAATAGGTATTTTCATGCAAATGAGGACACTGCCACGCACCAGTGGATAAGCACAGCATGGGCTGCCAGTTTTCTTGCATCCCCTCATCTCCTGATTGGAAGCAATGGGGGGTAACTCTTCCCCAGTCCTTCCCTGTAGGCAAAGGGTTCTCCTTTGCTAAGTAGGTTGTGTCTTCTGGAGAACTACTGAAAGGGCTTGAGGGCTGAGCTGATAGGTCAGAGAACTGGGTGTTTTGATTCTCAGATGTTACTTATTTTGACCACCTACAGGCAGCCTTTTTATGTAGCACTCACTGACAGAGGTCTCACCAGGAAACTGGGAACAAGTCCTTTAGAAGCACAAGCTGACAATCCGGTTTCCACCACCCTGCTGCTCCCATGGTGATCCTCCAGATAACACCACTTTGTAACTTCTAAAGATGCTGGTGTATTGATGCCACCAAAAAGCCAGACTTGATGTCTTCACATGACAGGAAAAGAATGGTTTCAGTATGAGAAAACCAATACATGCAGCAACTGGTGACTGGGCACACGCTCAGCTGTTAGCAGCTCTGTGGATGCCACTGGAAATGACTGTGGGATTTTTTAAGGACACATCAAACTGATTTGGATCTGTTAAAACCTAACGCCTTGATCTCCATCTGTGTTTCGAGTGTCCCTGCTGGAGGAGCAGAGGGAAGAACAAACACAAGCAGAGAACAGGATTTTCCTTGCCTCATCCCCACCAAGTGTGTTTGTTTAAGCAAGATGGGTGGAACTGAAACCATGCATGGGTGAAACTAAAAGGAGTCAATCTCTGTGCCTGAATATTACATACCAGCACATTTGCCTCAAGTACATTTCCTTGCAAAGCAAAAGCAATGGAGTCCTCACAGCTCACCCAAGGGAAGGCCTCCTTTCCTCTGAAAAATCTAGCTTAACACCCAGGCCTTTAAATTTATCCTTTTTTTTTCTCCCTGCTGCTGGTTTACTTCTCCCTGCCTCTGGTATTCCAGGCAGTAGGTTTCCCTTCCTCACATTGCACACCACTTTTAAAAACAGATGGGACAGGGTGGGGATCATACTCCATGACAGCACTCACAGGTAACACCCCAACCACAGCCTGATTTCCCAGCCCTTCCTTAACAAAGAGGACAAACAGGTCTGTAGCTCATCACCTTCCAATCCATTATTCCACCACTTGAACAAATTCAGTTCAGTAAATGGGTTGGGTGGGTAGAAACCTTTACAGTAGAAGTGATGTTGCTGCCCATGAAAAGGTTCCTTCTGGAATCTTGGTGAGTTTGACAGATTTATGACTAAGTAGGGGTGTGTGATTTCCTATAGCACAGTTACAATTATAAAGATTGACCAACTTCATTTAATAGTGTATACAGTATAATGGAAGACCTTATGCAGGCATTCAGCAGACTTTGTTTCCCATTTTTGTTCCATAAGTGCTCTGTGCAGTACTAGGAGCAATTCTAAATCCCCAGTACTACAAAACATCCTTTTCATCCCTTTGCTGCCTATGAGCAGATCTCTGAATCACATTGGGTACCTGCTTCACCCTTTCTGGTCTGAAGGCTGGAAAACCTGCTCAACACACCTCGCAAAGAGCACTTCAGACATGTTATTTACAGTAAGAGGAGATGTCTCCAGTGTTGCTGGGTTTAAGAGCCTTGAGGTCACTGACACAAGGCGATGCCCACCAGACTTCAGGTAAAGGAGCTGCTACACCAAACTGAGGCAGACACAGATTTACTTAGCCTGAAGCAACTCCCCTGGAATAGTTTGCCAGTAAATGGGTGACACATGGCCATCAAGAGGCTGACAGCATTGCTCCAACATGACTCAAAATTACTCTATCTCTTACATGTGCCTCCACATCATGTCCCAACCCACCGCTGAGGAGCCTTGCTCCCACCAGCAGCACCATGCAGAGCTCCACAGTGAAACACAGTGACATACCAGAAAAACCAGGACTAGTGTGGATGAAGAGTTTGGAAACATGTCCTTGGTGAGTAAACACTCTTTTCCTTAAAACAAAACCAGACCCAAAACAACAATAAAACAATTTATTCACACTCTTCGGGAGATGCTAATTAAAGTTTACTTTAAAATACTAGCAGACACGACACGAGTGTGGGCTGTAACAGGAACATACTGTGAAGTGACAGGTCTGCAATAATCCCATCCCTCAGCCAAATCTAATTCATTCTGATCACACACAGGTCCGAAATCCAGGGAGCTCTTGGAGCACAAGCATGTGCACTTGTGGGAGGTGCAAGAAGTGGCTCCGGAGTGCCGGAGGTGCGAGAACAAGAACAGGTGTGAGAGCAAGGGTTAATAAATGGGGGGTGCCAAAGAGTCCAGCTCTGCAGCAAGCACAGGGAAAGCTCTCCCTGCTTCACTACGGCAGATTTGCAGAGCTCTCCCTCAGTTGCTGGCTCAGGGAAGGCACCTCCTTTCAGGGTTTGCTTTAGTCTAGAGCAAGTGGGCCACAGACAACTGGAAAAAGACATGGGAAAGGCTGAATGTTGCTTGGTACTGGGGGATGAGATGCCATGACTGCTTCGTCTCTAGGAAAATGGGCACAGACTACCATTGCTCCAAATGGAATACCTCCCTTAGCCTTCAAGAACTGACAAACCACTTGCTTATGAGTGAATCCCAACACTGCCCCAAAACTCATGAATTGGGGAAGAAAAGTTACTTGTCTCCTGCTTTGTCAAGGTTTTCACCCATGACAAGTGATGCTGCAGCCACCTGAACAAGCCCCTGCTTTCCAACAGGAGCAGAAGTCCTCTGTGCTCCATCAGTTATCTGAAGCCAGGTGTTAGGTGAAACACCAGGCCTTGACAGAGCATGAAAAAACCTGTGAGGACAATACTGAAATAAAAATTAGTTTATTTTAGTCATGCATGCTACACCCAGCTCCCCTATTGCAACACCACTTGGAACCAGATAGGTAAAGGGTGTTGAGGAAAAGGCTGATGGAGATGATTTCCATCTCCCCGACCACAGCTCCACACCAGGTGCTTCATTGGGGGTGAACATTAGCTCAGTTGGTTAAAACTTGGTTATAATAATGCCAAGGTCATGGGTTCAATCCCCTGTGTGGGCCATTGACTTAAGAGTTGGACTTGATGATCCTTGTGGGTCCCTTCCAACTCAGAATAGTCTGGGATTCCTCCTTTAAACTCTTACAATGAGTTTCAGTTTGAGTAGGAAAAACTACAGATTGGGAGGCATATGATTTTTTTTTAATCTGCTACTCTCCAACTTACATAAGTCTATTCCTAAAGGACTCAGGCATTGCCTTCCTTTCAAGGTCCTTCAGTAAAGGAGGTCAAGAACACCAATACTGCAGCTCCTTGAGCAGACAGGTGACCTTGCCCTAAGCACGGGCAATGATGGCAGCACAACCTCCAGCAACAGATTTCAGTGGACATGACCTGATGCTACTCAGTGTCCAACAGCTGACCCAGGTTGCACAGACACTGTGCCAGGTTTAAAGCTGATCCTGAATGGCATCCAGAGCTGCCTTCCCTCCTAAGGAGGGCACCTGGTTTTGCAATTCCCACGAATGCCCCAACCATGCACAGAGGGATGTGCCTCCCCATCCTGCATTAGCACATCTGACATCAAGGTGTGTTTTAACCTGCCCAACAGCCACATGGAGGTACAGTGCCTCAGAGATTGCCTCCAACTGACACAGGACTGACCGAGCTCACTGAAGCCACAAGAACACCCCTGAAAGGCCCTCAGTGTCAAGGCAAGAGGCAAACAGATACATGGAGTCTCTGTGGGGCAGAAGGATGGCAAAAACTCGTTATTTGTTTGCCAGCTCTGAGTGTGGCTTGTGCATTACCTCATGAGTGCAGCACTGCCCCACTCTATTCACTGCAGACAGCAATGATGAGAATTATGCTCTGTGTAATAGGAAATCATTTCACCCATTTCCTGCAGCCAGCATTATTTATTTTTATTCCATCTTTCTTTCCCCTGGTCTGCACATGCCCTGGGAAGGCATTTCAGGTGTAGGATTTCACTGGGATCCCACCTGCACTTACCACAGTACTTTTCTCCCAGGCAGACTTTAATGAGATGGAGTCAATATGGCAAATGGGTGATTTCACTTTTAATTAGATTTTTCAAAAGGTATTAAATAGTTCCATTAAAGCACACGTGAACCACTGGGCACTCACTTGTCAAGCCTGGTGTCCCCTCACTTTTCACAAGAAGCCCCACTTAGTGCCATGCTGGATTTGGGGGTGCAGGTTGCTCCTCACAGCCTTATGCCCAGCTGATCCCATCGGGTCTGGGCTCACACCCCCTCGATGGCTGTGGGCACAGGGTCCTCTGCAGTTCAGAAGCTGTGGGTGCTTCTGCTTTAACCCACTGAAAGTTTTACTGGGGATTAAGCAACACGTCCCCTTAAGTTATCATAGAATTTAAAGTGGAAATGATGAGTCTCTCAAGTGCTTGGAAAATCATACCTTTTATCCAGGCTTGGGGCTTGCTCTGGTTACACCATCAGATTCCTTGCTGCTTGTCATCCTTTCTGCTGTTCCAGAGAATTGCAACAGTATACAATGTCCTCACAGCCACCAAGGGGAGTGGTTACCTCACCACTCTGTCCTCGTGCAGCCCAAAGGCTTTGATTTCTCTGCATGTGAACCTGAGGTGCCATTTCCCACCCCCCTACCCACCCGTGCTCCGGACACAGCAGTGACAGGTTACATGCTGTGAGATACAGCACCAAACTAATGTGAGCTTGCAACCCCCTCCCCTGTCACTGAGTTCGTGTCCACATGACACATGGAAGTGCTCTTAGACACTTCACTGGTAAAGTTTCATTCACATGTTTTCTCACCTG
Source organism: Pithys albifrons albifrons (assembly GCF_047495875.1). Taxonomy (NCBI): domain Eukaryota; kingdom Metazoa; phylum Chordata; class Aves; order Passeriformes; family Thamnophilidae; genus Pithys; species Pithys albifrons. The sequence goes on from NC_092465.1 coordinate 37,379,569, forward strand.
TGAAATCCCCAGTGCTCCCTGAGAGATGAATACACATAGATTGTAAAAACTAACCCAACAGATGGGAAGCAATATAATGAAGGAGCCTTACTTCTTACAGAACTTCCAGCTTTCTCCTTGGGCCTCTGAAGAGCTGGAAAACAAGGTCAGTATAAATACTTCTGCATCCCAAAGCTGTTTAATAAAAACATGTCTATGTTTACCAGACTGCTGCTTAGCTGTGTGCTTGCTGACATCTCCCTAATTGGAGAGCAGGAACTTCAGGGTAACTACTTCACTCAGACAAGAGTTTCTGGCCAGAAATCTGGGTCAGATCCAGTGTTGCATTCATTGGAATTTGGCTTTTTCCATATTAAGAGTCTTCTCTTTGAACTTATATGTTGCATTTGATAATAAGTATTAGTAAGCAACCTCAGGAGTGAACTACAAGCCTCTGGAGGATTCTCCTTATAAAAGTGTGGTTAGATCTGTATCTAAGAAACACTCCTGCTCATGTCTTGTGGTCCTTGGGTGACATGGATTGTCACCAACAAACCCCAAATGAGCCTAATTCACGTCTGCCATGAGATAGTGACACTCAGGGACAAACACTGTGTCCACTCAGTCCAGAGCACAGCCAGACCATACGGCCTCACTGTACTGATTTTGCAAAAAAACCCAGCATTTGCATCATAAGTAATGTGAGTCAGACCTAAAAAGCTTGAGAAAAACTCAATCTTGAAGTTTAACACACAGATGTAGTGTCTAGAAACTGAACAAGAATGTCTGCATCCTATAAGCACATAGCAGAGAGAGCTGCCATCAGCATCCATGGATGCTTCCCACTAAAATACCTTTAAATAGCTTCTATTCAGTATCCTACAGAAGAAAACAGAGCTAAAATATCTTAATATAAGGGGATTTTGTTTTGATCCAAACATCTTAATTCAGATTTAGCAGGTGGCAAGCTGTGTGTCAGATACCGCCCAGACAAAACCTGGCTTAGTTTAGAGTTGACAAAATATGACTTTTAACCTCAGGAACACCAAAATCTTTTCAGTTACTGCCCATTTTCATCTTCAAGATCAATGGCAAGCACGTGAGAGGGTTCATGAAGGACCTCCACTACTGCACCTGTTGCTGGGGCTCAGTAGAGGATGCCATGTCTGTCTGGATTGTGTTTTTAAGGACATCAATGGGTAAAAAGCTGGAAGAGAGAACTGGACAGTCTCTGTGTCTCTTCCTATGGAAGTCTGTCTGATATAAAATAATAAAATAAACAATGACTGGGACTGTGATGGTTTCCCTGGCTGCTTTCAGGCTGCCAGAAAGACAGCTACTCCCAGCCTCAGGAGAGACAGCTTGCACATACCCAGGAGTTATGTTTTCAGATCTACTCTGGAGCCCTGTGGCACTTACTGTGCACCAAGAAAACATTTTTGTGACTCATTTATCATCTGTCCCCTCCTCCCTGCCAGCCAGCACAGTGAGGCACTCCTGGGAGACTACAGGTTTACCAGACAGCCAGATTTGACCCACGCTGTCTGGATGCCACAGGGGTCACAAGCTCACTCTCCCTCTGCCAACCTCGGTGTCACCCCATGCTCCAGGTGTGGATTGGGATGAATCCACCACAATAAAGGAGCAGAGGGAGAAAAGAGACCTATATCCCAAACCTGAAACCTCTTGGAAAGGTGTAGAGGAAGGAAAAGAAAGGGGCTGGGAAGTGCCAGAGCTGCATGCCTAGTGCAGGGCAGGTGAGTGGAGCACAAGGATTTTTGGAGGGAAGGGACCTCAGGACTGATGGATTTTGCTGTGGAGAAGGGAAGAAAACCCCCTGTCCCTTCCTCACACTAAGCACTCACTGTAGTTACAGAAATGACTGGCTTAGGCAGGGTAGTCTTGAAAGGAGTTCATGGTGCCAACTTACACATCTTGCCCCCTCCCTCTTTGCCCAGAGATAGAGCTGTCAGCAGCTGACAAACAAACTCACTACTCTGCTCCTTAGAAGTGAAAACCAGCAATCCTTACACTCTGCACTGACTTAAAAAATTCACTCCAAAGCAGACAAAAACCTTCAAATAGCAGCAAAAGTGTCAGACCCCTGCTAGAGCTGGACACTACTCTGGAGCCACAGCAGCAGCACCTCAAAGCCTCCCCAGCCTTAAACCCAGTGGGGACTTCTCTTCCAGTTCATTTTTCCCCTCTGGCACATCTCTGTGTAACAGGGGAGACATTTCCCTGTGCGTGGACTCCTCTTTCTGCCCAGGCTGTCCTGAAACTCTTAATCCTTTCCACCTCCACAGTTTTTAGGGTATTCAAGAAGCTTATAGCTACTTATAGCTACATATAGATTATAATTATATAGCTTATGACTAGGAGGGCAGTTACTGCACACGCCTCCAGGCTCTTCTAGCAATGAGAAGACAAGATTTCAAGGCAAGGATATCTTCAGTTTCCCCAAGCAATATTAGTGCTCTTCAGTGTGGAATTTTTGAGTCTTAGTGAAGAAGCACATGGAGAAATGCCTTTGGGTACAAAAGTACCAAGTTACACACCTGCATAGATTTCTGAAAGACAGACATCACCACTCTGGGATTTTAAAGGCTGTAGCATTCAGTTCATGATCAAATTCCTCAAGTAAGGCAAAAAACCCTCATCATCACCTTCAAAACCTTGGGCTGCATGTTCAAAGTTTCAAAATAAGCCTTCAGAGAAAGATGAGGTCCTAGACATTTACAAACAGAGCAAAAGCTGCAACTGAGAAAGTATTTGAACTGAACTGCTCCAAATTATGGCTTTCTTCAGCTTCTTTACTCTCAAAGAAAGACATGAAACCCTCTCAGATTTCACACCCATTAGTTACATGTGTGACTACCTTCAAATACACATTGTTCAAAATCCAGTTTTACATATTAGAAGAAAAAAGCCTTTGTGTACAACTCAAATTATGCATAAAAACTCATAGTCAAAAGTAATCTCTTAGCAGGTTTAGACAGCCTGATGGAGAAAAAAAACCAAAAAAAAAATTACACATTTTGCCTAATCTGCAACTAGGGCTAAATAGTTTTAGCCAACTTTTAACCATGTGTTTCCAAGTTTTGTTAAAGCACTGTGAAAGTGCCCAAACACCTGAAGTTTGCATTTTTCCAGTTAGAATGTCATATGTTTCATTCTTGTTTTTTAAACATCACCCCATCTTTCTGGTCATCCACACAGCTAAGTGTCTACCTCTCTGGTAAGGTGTTTCTCCCAGAGCAAGAAGAAAAGCTCCAGAAAATTCCAGATGCATTGGTGCATGGGCATAAAAACCAGAACACTGTGATTGCACAGCACACACATAAACCTCATCCTGAACAGTTGCAATAATATGTTCTTTTTCAGAGCCAGAAAATCCTCAAAACTCAGGTTCTGGGTTTATTTCAGACCAGAATTTAGTAGTCTATTAGTTCACATTTTGTAGCATTCACCCAGTCCACACATACCAGTTTCCCCAGCACAGGTGTTTCCTTGCCAAGGTGTGGTGAAGGCTTACCTGGCCTCTCACTGTCCTCTTCAGGGAGAAGGGAAGAAACGAGTTGATCTGGTAATTCCAGTTGCTGCAGTCAGGAGCAGACGACACTTCAGTAACTTCAATGGCAGACCATTTTCCTCAAAAGTGCTTTCCTGAGTGTGGTCTCTGAAGTGTTGCTGATATCTGCTGGCATACTCTGAACCTTAGAGGTCGAACCCTCCATGGTTGGTACCCAGCATTCCTTCTTGGAGATGCAGAGGAAGAGAGAAGAGAGAGTTTGTTTTCCAAGGCTATCCATATCCTACAATGAAAACACACTTAATGCTGATAGGAACAAAAGCTGCTCTCAAAGGGACATTCTGTCCTCACTTCCATCAGAAAGGACTGAGTGAGCAGGGTTTGACAGAGCAAGAAGAAAATCAGGATCATCCAAGTTAGACAGGACTGTTGGCAGCTATTTTCTTCCTACTTTTGATGGCTCTCAGTTATTGTCATACCTGGAACCAAGTCAAAATCATGCCCATCCTGCTGTGCAAAGCTATTTCTCTCAGCTTCTATAGTAAATCAGAGGCATTAGCAAACCCTTACACAGGTTGCAAAAAAGAACCATCCCATATTTAAAATACACCAACTTCCAGTTGAGATCGATCACATTTCCCTTTAATTTTTATTGCTTAATTTTAAGCCAGCTAAACTCTCCCCTCTTCCAAGACCACTCACACCAAGCACTGAATTCCCTGATCACCTTCTGGTCTCAGCAGCTTGGGGAAATCTCCATAAGCACCAGGCCCTCAATAGCTCTAGGAAGCCACCTGGGCATCTGCTTTACAGGGAACTGCTCTCACCTGGGATTCTCACTGAACAGCAGAGTTTTCACAGCAATGCCACAATGCTCCTCACCAAATCACCATGGAGAAACTTCAACAGGAGTAGTGTATCAAAGGCACAGGCTGCAAATCTTCCTGTCCATTGATGGGGCCTCCATGAAGTGCTGTGCTCTGTTTTTTTAATATATTTTAAACAGCATTTCAAACCAACTTCTAGCCAAAACAGCTGTTTGTACATGCTTATGTCTCCCTGCAAGTCATACATTCTGGAGGTAAAATACCTCATAACGTTTTCCATTCAAGACAGTTTGGAAATTGTGAGCAAAACCTTTGAGGGAGGTATGACATTAACTAGCTCTGCATAAACTGAAACGAGCCAGAATAAAAAAAACTAACCAAAAAACCCTCCTGAAGTTTGTAATTTCTGCAGTGGATGAAAACAGTTCTTTGCTGATCTAACACCAGCTACGAATGTTCAAGAAAACACTGAGCAGTTATGAAAAATGGTGACAGATACACCCTTGACTGCTGCTGTGAGAGGAGGAGGAACACTTCCCCTCAGGAGGATGGCAACCATTCATTATTATTGCTCACAACTTAGTATTTTAAGTGAGTAGAAGAATCTAATGCTTGAAATAAAATCAGACATGAATGGCTGGGGAGAGTCTTGACCTTTTTATGCCCATTTTCCTGATAAATTTGTAAACTTTATTGGAGGCCACTTCCTGCATTCACAGAAAGCTACTTTTCTTTGTTAATACCCCAACAAGTCTGCAGAACCATGTCAGAGCCAGAACTGCTAAAGCCTTGCTTTTAACTGTTTCCTTTCAGAGAAATGTCATCGTCTCCTCAAAGGCACTTATCAGAAATCGGCTGAAATCTTCCGCCATCTCTTCGAGGGCTTTTTCTCCCCTGAGGAACAGTGCGATGAACAGTCACGTAACCAACTGCTGACAGTAGAGATGAGAACTTTGAATAGATTGACTCTGTCATTCCAAGTCCTAGCTCCATAGCACTAACTTTAATTGCCAGATAATTTCCACCTGCTCCTCTAAAATTTTGTATGAATATACAGGAGATTTCCACTATGAAGTAGCTTTCAGCACCATATGGGAGACTAAATTATTCCCATTTCAAAGATCAGTTTGTGAGACCAAGAAAAACAGCTTGTTGACACTTGAAAATTGACTAGAAGAGCTTTTCTGGATGCTCTTAAGCTAGAATAAGAAAATGCATTAAGTCAAGTTAAAATAAAACAACTCTTATTCCAGAATGAGTGCTATTATAGTTTGCATTCAGTCCATGAATCCTTATGGATATGTTTCTAGATATATGTGAGTCCTAAGGCTCTCAGAAGCCATGGCTACACTTCAATTAACTTTACTAGGTCAAGGTCTTGGAAAGGGTGTGAAGGGCTGCAGCTTTGAGCCTTGCCAGAGGCTGGTCACCCATGGAGTGGATGGAAGTGTTCCCTGTGCTGAGAACAGGTAAGAAGAGCCACACATCTCAAGACAAGATCCTTTCAAGCATCACAATGGGGTCAGTTGTCCCAGCTCAATGAAAGGACTCAGAAACCCTCACTGAATGATGAGGATGGAGGTGTCTTATCTCTCCTCCCTGTAACTCTGAGTCTGGGGAATTTCATCAGGCTTAAGATTCACTCCTCAGTGCAGAACTTTGATCTTTCAGATTAAGAAACTGAGCATTGAAGAATTTCTCATTCTAAAAAGAAAAAAAAAAAAGAGAAGAGCAAAAAGCTTTCATTCAGTATCTCATTGGTTAAAGTATTTTTACCAAACACAGGATATAATTGCAGCCTCTGTCTGAAGATGGGATGCATCTTTTCAGCAGAATGAAAACGTGAAATTGTCACTTGAGACTATCTCATCTAGGAGGAAAGGTAACGTTTACTATGGAGACACCATCCCGTGATGAGACTCAGACTTACCCAATGACAGCAGCTTGAACACAATCACTCCTTGTCCAGACAAATGACATTAATATTTGCAGAAAGCTGAGAAGCCCAAAATTGTCAAACAAACTGAGTGAGACTCTGGTGCCTGAGTCCCTTAGACACTCCTGTAGATCCCTGCCACAGCTTCTCAGACAAACACCCTACAGATGCTGTGATGTAAATACCCCAAGGATGCTGTAAGCACTGCCTGGCCTTTCTAGTATGAACATTTTATCCACCTAGGGACAATCCTCTCCAGACCTCATTTTTGCTTTCTTTGACTGCCCAGCAGAGCCTTTGTTGAGGGACTTGAGATCTTCCTTCTCTGTTCTACATAAGAAAAATGCAATAGATTTTATCCCAAGAGACTTAAAGCCAGATACTCTACATATGGCAGAATCCCAAATCACATCCACCAAGATCTATTAGCCTTTCTGTAACTGTTGAGTTTCCTATGGTTTGGTTTGGTTTTTGGTTTTTACCAGCATGACATTTACCCAGGTGGGATTTTCTGCACATGACTGGACCAAAGCATGGCCTCTTTGGCATAATCGTGGCAGCTTCCCTGCCACATCCATGTCCTCTGTCTCCATCCCAAACCTCAGCACCCAAAACCTCAATGAATACCCTCCTCAGCTCTTCTCCTCCCAAGAGATCTTGGAGAAAACTCTCCCTTTTTTTCAAAGTGATGCACAGTGCCTCGAGCCCTCTCTCCACTAGCACGGTGCCCCGCTGCCAGCCCCTGTCCAGGCTCTTCTGTGGCATGTCCCCCAGTGTCCCTTGGGAAGTCTCCAGCTGTAGCAGGGAGCATCATAATACATTTTATCTTCAAAGCCAAATCTCAGCCTTGGCCACACACACCTGCCACCACTGCTGTCACCAGACAAGACTTCTTTGAATCTTGCCAAGCCCACACAAGATGACAAAGAAGAAGAGACTGAGAGGAGACCTCATGGGAGTCCACAACTTCCTCGTGAGGGGAAGAGGAAGGACAGGTACTGATCTCTTCTCTCTGGTGACCACTGACAGAACCTGAGAGAATGGCCTGAAATTGTGTCAGGGGAGGCTTAGGTTGGATATTAGGAAGGGGTTCTTCACCCAGAGGGTGGTCAGGCACTGAACAGGCTGCCTAGGACAGTGGTCATAGCACCAAGCCTGTCACAGTTCAAGAAGCTTTGGGACAACACCCTCAGGCACATGGTGGGACTCCTGGGGATGGTCCTGTGCAGGGCTAAGGGTTGGACTCGATGATCCTTGTGGGTCCCTTCCAACTCAGCATATTCTGTGATTCTGTGTGACCCCAGTGAAATGCTAACATCAGAGATCAGTGACTCTGTTTGGAGCCCAGTGTGATAACCACCTAACACGTAAGCTCCCTTGCAGGGTCTGTTCTGCATTTCACCCACCCAGTGCAGCTGACAAGGTGATTTCATGGCTGTCAGAGCTGGGATTCGATGCATTCCATAAGGCACATCCCCTGGGCATCGTCTCTGTGGACACCTCTGATTGCAGCCATTCTCATGCTTACTGACAGATATGGGTCAGCTCAGCACATACCCCTCTTCACAGGTACAATTTGGAGGGAGAAGGAAACCTGTTCTGAGCACCTAAATTTTGTTTTTCCCTGAGACTCAAACTTCAGAAATGCTTCTCTTCTCTCTCCCTAACTGAACCTTTTCCCTAAGTGCATCAGATGCAAACAAGTTGGGAAAATCCATATTGCCTCCAGTGCTATGCCAGATTTTCTGTCTTGGCTCATCTCTCCTGCCTGGAGAGAGCAGAGAGTTATCAGCACCCTGATCTCCCTCTGACCTGTCAGTCTGCTGATATTTTATCATAGCTTAGCACTACACCACCACTGACATATTTCACATGACACACTACAGCCAGATGCCTCAGTTTCCCATTCACTGTCACACATAGATAACCCTCTGAGTGCAAAAGAAGAGGGAGAAATTAGCCAGCAAAGCCTGAAGAAAACGGAGCAGAGGATGCCTGGGGGGAGCACCAGACAGCAGAGGGGACCACGGCTTAGAAAAACAGAGGAAACCCAAGCAGAGAGAGACTCTGGGATGGCTCCATCGCTGTCCCTTGTACAGCAGCAGCCCACCCAGCCATCAGCGCATTTCGAGCAGGGAGAGGCGGCTCCTAAAGCCACCCCGGCCCTCGGCACAAGCTCACACGGCCAAGAGCAGCAGCAGGGGCGCCGCAGGTTAAAGCGCCGCCCGCGCCTGCCAAATCAAGCTGGGGAAATTCATGCAGCCAGTGCCTTCCACTTTGCCTGGCTCCAGGCAGTGCTATTAGTCTCCCTGCTTAATGAGCATTAACCACCGGCACACAAACAAACGCGCCAGGCGTTTCCATACGCCGCGAGTCTGATGGGGCAATAAACAGATGAGCTAAGCTGCTCTTTACAGAAGGATACATTTCACGCATCGGCACGGGAGGGAATGCGATTTTTCTGCCACGAAGCATATTCCGTAAGAAATTACAGGTGTGTTTCTCATGCTCAGAGAGACTAATAATAATTTTAGAGTTCCTGAATTAGACCCATCATTCATCCATCTCGAGGAGGGCAGAAATTAGGAAAAAAAAATCCTGCCTGACAAGCTGCCATCTGAAAACAGAGGCAAGTTCTTGACCTAAAACCAGTCCTTGTCAGAAAGGCATCTGAAGGAGGTAAAAGGAAGCTCTTTTTTTTTTTTTAAAAAGACTATTTTTTAAAAAAGATAAATCACACGGATCTTCAAACCAGCTGTGTGACAGGTAGGGCAGGATTAAGGAAGCAGTTCCCATCATACAGGCAGAAAACAATCATTTCTTTGCTATCTACACCCAAAGCAAGGTGGCTTCTGTCCTAAGGTGCTTGCAGGAGGGTTAGAACATTATTTGGAGGCCTGAAACCAAAGCATCTCAGGGTAGGATTTAAGTTTTACCTTTTCACCTCCAAACAGTAACACATAGATGTTATCTGGAAAATATCACATCTCCAGAGTTTCATTTCCCATTTTGCTTCTTCAGAGGCATCTCCAAAGGCAGAGAAAACACCAGGTAAGAAGACACAAGGAGAAATAAAAGAATGGGAGGAAGGAAAGCAACAGACATTGATTAGATTTGTGTTAGTATTTTTTTTCCTTCTGTGGTGAATGGGAAAACACCGAAACTCATATGTCAATATTTTTTAAAAGTCCAGCCCTTTAAAACTGCTGCATGTTTCTGTGTCTGCAGAATAAAGCACCAGTTCAAGCCAACCGCAAACTTTCTGATACAATCTGCACAATTATTTTTCTAGTTGTCTTGATGAGTGCTGACTAATTAGTAAAACAGCACCTGAAAGCACCAAACAGCACCATTTCTGTTATCTCAGTCCTTGTCCATCCTGGCTCTAACACAAACCTCTCCTGGGCTCCGGGTGGGTGATTCACCCTCACTCTGCAGCAGTGACCTTTGCTGGGGCGCGATGGGAGGAGCAGAGCACCCTTCAGGGTTCTGGGGTGATCAGCCACACACTGACAGGGTTTACTGCAAAGGTGGCCTGAGCCAGGGCAGGGCCTCAGCCCCTTTGCACAGTAAATCTCCCCTGCAGATGATCTTCATGAGGGCTTGAACAAATATCACCTGATTTAATTTTTTTTTACCATGACAGTTAAATTTGTTGTTTCTGTGTGGTGTTCTTAGACTGCTTGATGTCTTATGACCTATTTCAGCTCTGTTTCTGTGCTTCTAACTTATTATTGGAGCTAGATAAAAACTTGTGTGGGGAGTGAAGGTGGTGGACTGAGTTTTTTCCCGTTTTATTTTCTCATTAGTCAAGTTTTAGAGTGGCCTTATACATGTCAAAAACTCCCCTAGGCCAGCGTGGGTTCCTGGCTGGTGCCTGCATCTCTGTGCATCCAGCAGCACTTCCCAAGGCAGTAGATGAGGTGATGCCTTTCCTCTCTGGGCACAGAGCAGGTTTTTCCCCTCACTCCTTGCTGTCTCCAGTGACTTTCATGACACATTCCCATTCCATCACCTCTCCCAACCTACCAGTGAGATTGCATGCATGGGTGAATTAGCGAACCCCACCCAGGCTGCCTGAGCAGCTCTCAGCTATCAATCACCCACAGCTGTTCCCTGAGCTTTGTGAAACTTGACTGCTTTCCTCCTCTTCTCTTTTTTGTGTCCTTGTGCCTGCATTGGGGATGAAACCATGAAACAGCAATGTCCCCACTGCTGCTGTGCCATTCAGCAGGGCTGCAAAACCCCACCAGCAAACCCAGCACCTGCTGGCATGAGGCAGACCCGCTTGGAACCTGGACAGTGTCGTCTTTAGAGAAGGAGATTCAGTTTTATGCACTCACCTGCAGAGTCGTGCCCAGGGCCAGTCTGAGGCAGGAGATCTGAAGGGTTGTGCTCTCCCACTCTGTCATCTGAGACTTGGCAGCTGCACATTACTGGGTGAGCTGCAGCTGTGGGACAGGTGGACGTGGGTGAACATCTGTCACCCTCCCCTTCTTCATCAGGTTTACCTGTAGGTAAAAGCAGAGAGTAATGATTCAGGGACACAAAAGCCAAGCCTTCATGGTGGAGGTACACAGCAGATTGCACTGACTGACAGGAATAATTATTTACTCCTTTATATTTGAGGTCATTTAATCAACTTTTGCTCATCCCTTAGAGGATGCACCTGAATTTTGCAAACCTGCTCAAGCTGTAAAATGACAATAGAAGCTTTAAAACCTTCACAGTTTTTCACACGAGCTTAAACAGAGTGTCTTTGTTTGTAGTCCTACTTGTCACTAGCAACTGATTACCTGTTTTGTGCCAAAATAGGACAGGGAGACCCATCCCAGGTTTCAGAAAACAGGTGTCTGAGTTACACATGAGGTAGCATACAGAGATGGTGATCTTGGAGAGATCAGGCACTGACTCCTTCAAGGTCATGTCCAAAGAGCACTAGGAACTAGAGGAATAGAGGATGCTCTATTGGTATTGGACCACTTCAACCTCAGATGCCTTTCTGTGACTATAAAAACAAACATCCCCCTGATAAAATTAGAACAAAAGTTTGAATTAATTTTGAGTTTAACCAAATTCCAGCATACTTCAGCCAAAGGCCTGAGGACACCACCTGATGGGGAGGAGGAGGGCCACGTCCTGTAACAGGAATCATCACATGTGCTCCACTTCCTCCACTCTTCTCTGCTCACCAGATCTTTATCACGAGAGATCGCTCTTGCGGTGCTGTTTCCTCTTCTTGTTACGATCTCCTGCACAACAGGGACTTCTCAGAATTTTAATGCTTAATAATGTATTTGACCTTTTCATTAGTCCAGCTTTTGGTTGGCTTTCATGTTAAATTCATCTTTTTGGGGCGGCACACATTGCAGAATGAGTAGAAACACGCACCAAACACCAGTTCATGTTAGAAAACACCTTAAACCAGATTAACGTACTCTGCAATCAGGTTTCGAAGAACTCAGGAGTCATTGCAATATGGGTAACAATACCACCTTTCTCAAAACAGAACTGTTGCCAGGTGTGCCACAGATGACTAAGTTCTGAAGAAAAACAAGACATAGTTCTCATTTATTGGTAAAATTCACACAATTAAATAAACCAGTATTCTTTGGCATGGCTGGAGACTGATCTCTCTCACTGCTGCAGAAGCACAGGGCAAACAGCAGCAATACCAATACTGGTGGGTGCTGGGATTCAAACACCACCAGTGCTCGTCACCCTTTTCAACACTTCCCAAGAAATCTGCACTAACAGTTTCTTTGCTCATCTCTGCTGCCTGTTTTCATTGTGATATAATACCTTTATCCAGGGTAATCTGAATTTATCTGACAGCAGTATTTCATGCATTGGTGCATCAAAATGCTTTCTGAGGGCCTTCTGAAAATAGATGCTAAACTAGAACAAAGTGAGATACATTTATTGATGCCGTTTGTATTGATTCCTACCAATTTAGGTGCTTACTTAGGAGTAAAGTGAATCAATTTCATTTGGAATTCTGCAGCTTTTTATACGACTTATTCCATCTGAGGGGCATTTTCTGGCTGCCCTTTCTTCAGTTCTCCACAGAGATTAAACACTTGGTGCCTTGTTCCAGTGAGGATAGCAGAGACAGCTGTCAATTCCCTGATCACTCACCAGATCAACTCAACATGCCACCTGAAGAATCCCTCCTGAACCACACTTGGCCTTCTCTGGGCACCTCCCAATGTTGACGTTTTTCTGGGACTTCTATGAAAGCTTAAGGCATCCTGTGAGCAGGGAAACATAGTTTGGTACAAAGGTATTTGGCTTGAGGTCACACAAAGCCCTAGGCTCTGAATGGTACCTGAGATGTGCCACACAATACAGTAAGAATCCTTCTGTGGACTTTCACAGTTGTGTTTCCTGAAATTCTTCACCAAAATTCATCAGTTTAGCATGTTGCACTCCTCTGTGGGCACATAGAGACCCACTACATATGCATATATTAAAAAATATGTGTACATGTAGATTACATCAGGAAACAAAATAGAGCTGAGAAATGTCCCTGTTCCTTTCCATCCTGAAATAAAGGGATTAAAATTCATTGCTGTTGCACTATAAGACAGGTACAAAGGCTGAGTTGGGTGCCTTTATCTTGTCATCGCTGGTTTACAGATACAAGGGCCTGTTATTTCCCTACGATGTTTCCTCTGGGGTGACAAAAATCTCTTTCAAAATGTTCCCAGCCGTGGTTTGAGGCTTCCTTGCTCAGGGCTGGTAGATAAGGCAGCTCCCCGTCGCTTCACGTGCCGCGAGCAGGGAGTGGAGCCCAGCAACTGGCGCCAACCGAAAAAGGAGATGTGCCTTGATCTTATCCGTGGCGTGTGCAACACTCCACCTTGCTCCACACGGGCATCCTGTTTCCCAACTCGCCATCAGCTTTGCCCCAGAAAAACACGTTTTCAACTGTGAGGGTGGTCGAACAGCAGCTCTGAGAGATTGCAGCGACTCCATGCTTGGAGACATTCAAAACCCCGGGCAACATTCTCTAGGCCCTACGAGTTGGCCTAGGTGATCTTTTGAGGTCTCTGCCAACCTCAAATATTCCATGATTCAGAAAACTCCAGCCTGACTCAGAGTACGGTTCTAATAAAAGAGGAAGAGTGAGTTTTCACATGGGCAGATAGTGAGAGGACAAGTGGGAATGGTTTTAAACTAAAAGAAGAGAGATGTAGATTAGATGTTAGGAAGAAATTCATCCCTGAGAGGGTGGTGAGGCCCTGGCATAGTTTGCCCAGAGAAGCTGTGGAAACCCCACCCCTGGAAGTGTCCAAGGCCAGGTTGTTCAGGTCTTGGAGCACCCTGGGCTAGTGGAAGGTGTCCCAGCCCATGGCAGGGGTTGGAACGAGATGGACTTTAAGGTCCGCTCTATGGTTCTGCCAAAGGTGACTTTGGCAATGGCACAGAGAAGATGGTTACTTCTCTCATCTAACTGTGATTTGCATGGCATTAATGCCAGATACCTCCAGTTGAACACCAAAAGCTGGGAGGGCTAGATCCCATACAAACTCCAAAAGGAAGATTTGACTCCTTTCCTTTTCTGCTCTCTTGCATAGACAAAAGTGCACTGTGCTATCTGGAGAAGCAATGCTCTGACCACACAGCATTACTCACACTGTTTAAATTAAATTTTGCATATGGGATATATTAATTCTGTTGGTTCACAGCACAATTGTCAGGCTTTGTTTTTCCCTCCCTCCATTCTCCCCAGATGAAGCATCAGGTGGTGCCTTGCAAGCAGAAGAATATGGGCATTGTCTGGGTGGAGTAAGTGATTAACAATGAATTAATTTTGAAGTGCTAGGGAATAGTGAGAACATGGGAGGTGACAAGCGAAAGAGCTGTGACACATGGCTGCAACTCAATATGCCAGCACAGTGAAATCAGAGCTCCATGCTGGCTCAGTAGCACAGGTTTCATTCTTCCTCTCCACCTATGAATGAATGCATGAAAACAATTAAAATCAATGGTGATGTGGTGAAATTGTCCTTTGGAAGCAGTGGGTGACACTTCACGTGGTTATTAGAAGCAATGAAGGTGAATGCAAGTACATGAAAGGCTGTGTGCCATGTGAAAATTTCATTAACTGATTTGCTTGCTTGTTTTGCCATTTGCCAGAAGGAGAACCCAGCAAAACCCCTGAGAAGTTGATGTGCATATGGATACAGCCCTTTTTGCTCTCCTTGGAGTTGAAACTATGAAGTCTCATCATTGGCACTTTGCAGCCCTCTAACCAGTCCCTTAAACTGTTCTGGGAAGGAAAGGGAAAACCCTTACATTAGTCCACTTCCTAATCATGTCTGCAACTGCAGCATCCATGGCTTCCTCTCCAGAACTCTACCCTGGACAGAGTCCCCACATTTAATAATCTTACAACTGCCAGAATTTTTATCCTTCCTTTTTTCACCAGACCATCCAGGGACAATGAATGAACAGGATTGTTCACACTGTTGGATTTCTTGACACACAAATTCAGGGGGAAGAGCATTTCCTGAGCAGCCCCCGCCATGCTGCATAGAATGGAGGCAATCATAAAAACTAATATACAGAAAAGGAAACCAGACTGAATTCTGCTTTAACTACACATCCAGTAGCTCCCCAAAAAGCTATCTGAATTAATACTGGTCAGTTCCAGGTGATAAAAACACTTTTATAGATAATCATTCACTAGGAAATGGCTTAAAAGTATCCACTTCATTCCAAATAAACTAACAAACAAGTTTGCCTTGGCTGTACCTGCTGCTGGGCTGAAACTGCAATGTGAGAGACAACACATTCACTGCCCTGACTATGTATATTCCATCCTTATCTATTTTTGACACTCCATAGGCAAGCACTAGTAGATTGCTATGCTTGCTAAATTTCAAAGAAATTACTTTGGATATGGAAAAGAGGCAACACAGTTTTGGTTCGTTTTTAAACAGGCAAAGGAAACAAGGTGACCCGTGTCAGATACCATTAAAATTCTTTTATTTGCCAGGAGATTCTTAAAAATGCGTAAACCCCAACAACTTATATGAACCAAACCCACCTGAAAGACATTCCTACAGGTTTGCCTGTAGATATTATAAGCTGATTCAGAATAGAGATTTCTCTCCTAATTAGACATGGACCACTTGAAGAGTATTTCGCACTAAAAGAAAGCAAACATTATTCATTAATCAAGTCTCCCTGCCCCCACCCCAGCTCTCTGAGAGCACAAAGTTAAGTGGGACAGGAGAAGGGTTACGGGTGATGCTGCAAGACCAGAGATAAGCCATCAGGCAGTTGGAGGGGAAAGCATTTTATCTAGAAGAACAGGCCTGACTTTCGTTCCATTGAGATAAGCACTAGAGTGTCTTGATGTGGGGAAACAGCCCAAAATAGCTGTTGTGGAATACTCCTGCCTAAATACCTCCCGAGATAGGCACAGGGTGCCTTGCACTGAACCCTCCATTTAGGGAAAAGCCAAATGGTGCAAAGGCTCTGAGAATAATGAATTAGAGGGTACCCTGCAAGGACAGCAGTGGGAGAACTATGATGCTGCAAAAATCACTATTTGGCTTATTCCATCATCCTTTTCCTCTAAAAAACTCCTTTAGGTTTGGGATTCTGGCTGTGTGTAAGCTTGGTGGTGGAATGGGGCAAATGACTAAAGATATAATTACATCAGAGGCCATGGGGAGTTTATTCAGCCTAGCCCAAATGTGCACATATCAGCCTGAAATAACAACAAAGGCTTCCCCATTAACACCTGGGTCTCAAAGAAGTCTTGGCAATGCAGCAATGCATACCATGAAATGAAGTGTGAGGGCAGTACTGCAGTCATCTGAATTTGGCAGGACAGGTGAGCCAGAGGTCACTGAAATATCAGCAATTTCACGTAAAGCTGAATGAACTGGCTACTGATGCTATCTTCAAAACCTCTTCTTCCTTAAGAGCTTAAGTTGTCTTTTATAATTGAGTCTATACCAAATCCAGAAAGTCCTTTACATTTCCTCTGTTACATCAAATTGTCTAAGAGCAGCTGAAGTGTCTTGTACAGGGTGCATTGCAGCATCTCCAGCTTAAAAACTTCCTTTGCAGCAGTTACAGCCGGTGTAAAACTGGTGTCCCGATACTGTTACCACTTTGCCTCTCGAGGAAACAAACCATCAGTGCTCGCTTTTCTAATGGATCACATCCCATCTATGTCCCGGTGACTTTTCAGTAGGAACTATGAGTGGGCCAACATCCAGCTGCAGGGTTCTGAGCAACGTAGTTTAGACCCAGATAATTTAATATCTAATCGAAAAATCTAAGAAAAAAACCCCAGAGAAATGAACGGTAATGTTCACAGATGAGGCAGATCTGTGGGAGTGTGATAAAGATCAGGATGTCAGTTATCCCGAGCCATCAGGGTCTGTGGGGCAGCTTGGACTCGTTTGACCAACATGTGTTTCAGCACAGCTCAGCTCCAGATCAGGCACCCCAGGCCCAGCAACCCTGGTCCCATTTGTAAGAGGGGGGGGTGCATTCTGAGAGTGGTGATTCAGCCAAGGCTCAGAGCTGGCATGGGACAAACAGGCAGTGCACAAGTGTAAGCACAGCTCACTGCCCCACAGACTCTGAACAGCCACTCACAGGGACACAAGAGATATAAAATATATCTCTGTACATACCCAGACAGAATGGTCTCAAGAAGCAGTAAGATGTTAGAGGAAGAGTTGCTGGAATTCTCTCTCCAAGTCTGGTATCCAGGCTTGGACAAATAAAGGAGAGGAGCATTACGTCTTTGGACTTCTGAAAAGGAGAAGAAACTTGGTTTCTTTTTATAATTAGATGTTAACACCATTACTGTTAGCTATGACTTATTTTTGCTCAGTGCTAAAACACCACCCAGCTCTGAAGGTCTTCTAGGAACTAACATAATGTAAATCAATATCAAGCTGGAATGATTTAAATCTTGCTGTATTCTGATGTCTAGTGACAACTTCTTGTTTTCTTACTGGAAGAAAAGGAGGGAAAGTTGAAGGCAAATAAAGAGAACATTTGACTGAACAAATTAATTTTTAAAAAGAACTCCCAGGAGTTTAAATGCCTCCTCACAGCCACACTGCAGCAGCACAGCACTCAGCATGTACTGCAGGCATCCCAAGGATGCTGTCGCTGCTCAGGAAATGCAACTGGTGCCCAGACTCTACACATTTCTGCCACTCCAGGAAAAGGAGAAGCTTTTCAAGCCACTGGGAGGTGGGTTGTTTTCAGGTCATCCTTTGAAACATCTCTTTGATAGATAACAATATACAGAGGTATCCAAGGACAACTGCATTGCATGCTCTTCATAGTACACTGGCCAGAATGAGCAAGTCTGGCCATCAGTTTTGAGTCATGTGATATCTCAGCTTTAGTTTTCATGGAGACCAACGACTGTTACAAGTCACAACCTCAGGCACAAGGATGTTACAGGCCTAAAGCTAACCATAAAGGATAAAATTAAAAAAAAGAAAAAAATCTGCAGTGACTGTACTCCCAGATGTCCAGATTTATCCAAAAGGAGGTACAGACTGAGCAGACAGCTGGGAGTTATACTGCACTAACATTAGCAGATGCTGTAACAATGGTTATGGCAATGATGGCTATCACCAGAACAGGTCCCTGAGAGAGGACAGGCACAGATGAGAGCATATCCCTAGGGGCACCCACAACAGCCCAGAGAGCTCAGAGCAGCACTCACATCTTGCAGAGACACAGTTAAACCAGCTCAACTCCCTCCAGGCTGCTCGGGCCACACAGGTTTGTAACAGAGAAGGATCTGCTCCACAGGTGATGTACCCCTTGAGCCTGGTACAGCAGCTCATCCTTCCTAAGGCAGGGCCTGGTTGGAAAAGGGTTTGGAGAGCAGAAGCATCTGCCACGAGGCTGCCAAAAGGCCTCTTCACAGCTTGGGGGAAAATACAGCTGTGTTTCAGGCACGTCTGCTACGTGGAGCTGAGAACAGCTTGACAATCTTACTCGAGTCCAACAGCAACCGCAGAGCTCCCTGTTGTAGCTTAGTCCTGTTCCTCCACCACCCTGAATCACACTCAGAGGCAGGCAAGCCTTGAAACTTGTTCTTTTTTAAAGTCAGCTCCCAAGAGACAGCCAGTGACAGGCTATCCTGGGAGATGGGTTTGGAAAGGCAGCCTGGTCAGATTTTGCAACTAACTGATAAAACCAAATCAACCCCAGAAACAAATTCCTCGACTCATTTCAAAGAGGTGGGGGGGTGAAAAAAAGGCTTCAAGGAAGATCTCTTTTTTCCCATCTTGGAGATTTCTGGGAGTGCTTTGAATGCTTTATTTTAGCAGGGAATAAATGTCCCTGCTCCTGACAGATTGCAGCCTTCTCTGCTCTGAAGACAGATCAATATTAGAGATCACAAATAAAATAGTCAGAAGGATTGAAAACAGGATTTACAACTGAATAGCTACCACACCTACATGAAAATAATAATTTACATTCCTCACCACACCCTATCAACTACACACAGGCAGCCTGAAACAGGAAAAGTAACAAAAATAATGGAAAAGAGCAGCAAAGAGTGTCTTGACATTATTTGAACTGATATGAAAACAGGAGTTGAGGGCAGGGAAGTATTTCCTCTTGAAACCAAACAAAATAACCCAGAAACCTTCCGAGGGTTTAGAGTTTCAGGCTTTTTTATTGAGGAAAAAAATCCCCAAATCCTCCTAAATCTATGAAAAGCAGACACTTTCCATAGAGAATGGGTTCATTGAAAAGCAATTTTCTGTTAAAAATCAGTTTTGACAGGGTAGTTTCATCCAGGCTTGGGTGTTGGATGCCACAGGAGCATTTGCCAGGAACAAAAATAGGCATTTAGCTTTGAAGGGCTGGGTTGTCAGGTTTAAAGATGACTTCTTGCCTAGGGGAGAGGTGCCCGTGTCCAGGGATGGCCAGTGACAGATCAGAAGAGGGAGGTTCATGATTTGTGTGGGAGTCTTGAATAATCTGTTCCTATTTTAATGTGAACATGGGTGGTAACATGGAATTACAGCATGTGGAGGCGGGCTGGTGTGCACAGATTAATGAAAAATAATGAGATAATATTGAGCATTTATATAGTCTCATTAGAGGGGCTCAGTTTCTTCAGTGACAGAAATCCCTGGAAAATGTTGTATTCTGGGTCTCCATCCCCAATCTCTGTACCAGGAATTAAGAGGAAACACAAAAGCTATTTCACAAATATATCCCTTTGAAAAGAAGCTTTCATTCTTAGTCTTGAATTTTAAGCGACTCTGTACTTACAGAGTAATCCTTTCAACTCATATTTCACTGAATCCAGAAGTCCTTGTGGCTCCTGAGGTACTGTGAAAAAAACCCAAACAACAAACACTTATAATTGCATGCTGGAAATTATGAAATGTTTACACAATGCACCAAGAAGAGGAAAAAATAAGCACTGAAGGGCAGAAGGGTAAAGCTGGGTTTATTGAGGACTAACTACATTAGGATTGACTCAAAAGAAAGAAAAAACCACCAAAGCATGTTCAAAATGCAATCCAAGCAAAATTTATTTTTAGTCCCTCGATTATTGCTAGTTTCATAATGGGATTTTGAGGCCTTGCCATTGTCTCCAATTAACACAAGCTCTACTCTATATTCTGCAGTGTCGTGGTGGGAAATGATTCATGGCAGGACTGGGATTGGACACTTGAGCACAGAGATAGGCAAGAATGTGCTTTGATTCACCATGTTTCAAAAACACAAACTCACCCTCAGATGAAACTTCAGTAAGTTCTTGAAAATACTGCACAAAAATAGAAATATTAGCGCTATAAGAAGCCAAAGCAAAGGACCAACACTTAACCTTTACTAATTGGGAAAATGATATTGGTGTCAGTAAAGCAGCAGAAGGCCCTGTGCTGTCCCTTCTTGTCTGTGACAAGCGGAATTTCAGCTCAGTGCCAAGGTGCTGGACTGGCAGGTCAGAAATATGATGCTCACCTGGCTACCAGAGGATCCAGTCGATCAACGTGAAGGTGATGCTGCAGTTGAAAGACCCACTGCAATTACATCATTTGATCCAGTAATAAAAAAAATGATGAAATATTCTGAAACCAGTTGCTTCCCATAGACTAAAGCAAGCCTTGGTGGTGACAGTCTTATGCAGACACTGGTCCTGGAGTAATCTGTTGCTACAAAGCAAGAAACGGCTCCTTTCCATACAGTCAGATTTTCCCAGCAGAAGTGACGCAGAGCAGGGATCGGACACGATTCCCTGTTGCCCAGATAAGAGCCGAATGGGTGAGGTCAACCTGCCCTTTGCTTGCAGCTGCTGCCAGGCTGATTTAGAGCAAAAGGCAATGGCACCCCACAGTGTGACTCTTAGCCAGACACAAGCACAACACGCTAGCCCTGAATCATGGCCAGGAGATTTTCAAGACTTGCTTCCTTAATAATATGAGGCCATGCAGAGTCTCACCCCTGCAAATGACTCAGCAGTTTTAAGGATTATCAATCATTCAGTTTCTGCCTATGAGCTCTCCCCTCACCTTCCCAGACCTTATTTGAAGTCAAGTGAAAGAGCATCACCATCTCCAGTAAGCCTCGGGACAGACCACCAAGCCAGTCATTTCTGTCCTACAATGGCACAGTGTGATTTCTCCTCCACGCACTAAAGATTTGGACTGTCCCATTAGATGATCTTGAGTGTTTGTGAAGCAAAACCAGTAATCCAGCAATCCTGAAATCAGGGGAAATTCTGCTCCTTGAACAGAAGCATTCCTTGGAGACAACATACATAAAACATGACTTAAAGGAAGATTAACTTTTATTCAGATGATATCTTAAGGAGTTTCCATTCTCATGTGAATGATGAACACTTTTATTATGGGGAGAGGCTGGTTAATCTTTAACCAAGAATTTACAAGAGATTCTTAAAACAAACAACAATTTACAAAGTTTCATGAGATCTCCTTTCTATTCTGAAGAGTTTGCACCATGAATGCTACCAGACTGATAGCTGTGTTATGAAACAAAGAACAAGTCAGGCAATGTGAAATGTCCAGTAAATCCCTCCTGGGAAGATCACCTCTGGATACAACAGAGGGAAGTCAGCCAAAAACCCATGCTGAGGGAAGGGTTTGAAGCAATTGTGCATGCAGTCCAAGTGCTTTTGAGAAAAAGTTGGACCTCGGGCCACTAACTAATTTCAAAAACACAACAAAGTGAGAGGCAGGTGACCAATGCCACTGTTTTACATAGTCGGACCTTCGGGGATACTTCTCTAGCTGATGCTGGAGCTGATGAATAAGATGTCTTTAGCTTCAATGAATATTAAAAGTGGATCTGTGCCCAATTCACCAGTCTCATAACCCACACTCAGAACCCCAACTCCCTCGCTCTAGTTAATGAACAGGATTTGCTATCAGTGTGAGTCCTGGGAGGTGCCAAATCACCACGTGTGTTTCCTGCTGCAAGAAAGAAAAGTGTACGTGTACACCAATGCCTCCAGAAAGCTTGAATGGAAACCCCTTTCATGTCAGAAGTTTATTTTTATTGGTAAAATATTAAATAATATACAGAATTAAAAACTGCACTTACACTTCTGAGAAGAAATAATTCTTGGACAAATTATATGCTTGTTCCTGAGATTCCCTACATTTATTCCAGTAGCTGTGCACTCAAGACAGTACAAACCTTTATAATATAATCCTTTTCACAAAGTATTACAAAGTTTCTGCAGCTTCTTTTATTTATACACACATACGGACTCCCACTCTCACATGGCTGTACAACACTCACACAGGTACAGAGTACACACATACAGATGTGCAACCATATGTATGCATGTATACTAAGAAAAAATAAAAATAACAGCAAGTCCCATAGTTCAGTCTATAAGGGGGAAACATTTTTCGCAGGGGGATACAGGTTCACATTAGGGTTGCTCACATGCACCACTGTCATAGGGATCGTTTCTGAACTCCTTTTATAAGAGCACATTCCAATGAGCACATAAAGAAATGGGATGGTTCCCAGTGCCTCACTGGCTTTTGGAATAACCTCTGATTTCATTTTCTTAATTAAATCCTTTAATTTAAAAGATAACTCAATTTGAGCTCAGAATATCCATCACAGAACGAAAAACTTGTAACCTGGGAGAAAAGGGGTCATTTGCCAGATCACTCACCCGGCTTTCTTCAGAAAAACAGCATTGAAATGGGCAGTGTATGAGCCAGGGAAGATGCTGTGACAAATGAACAGACCCCCCAGCCTGAACCCACGCTCCCCAAACGGTGCTGCCTTGCTCTGCTCCCACTGCCCCAGCATGGTCTGAGTTTGCCAGAGGATCTGGACCACCCATAGGTTTCCAGAATTTGGCCCAGGGAGTGTGACCACATGGGCACCACAAGAGTCACCCACCCAATGCATTTTTCTTATTGACCTCAGACACAAGGGTCTGGAAAACAATTTTGGCAATCAATTAGAAGGGGATACAGTCTCCTCACCTTTGTTATTATTAAAACGAAATCTCTGAAATACAAACTTAAAAGACAAAAGTGGCTACTGTGCATGCGCAGTAACTGCCTTTCAAAGAAATCTCAATGGGATTTTATTCCTTTTTTTTTTTATTATGTACCTAAATACATATTTACAGAACAGCGGCTTCAGTCTACTGGGGGAAAAGGCATTAAAAATACACTATATATAAATATGTATGATATGTAAAACAGGTCCCATCTAAACTTATATAAGACAAGGACAACTCTAAAGAAGCTTTTCTGGTCTCTCAGGTAGATAAAGGACACAAGTCCTGTAATTCTGATGCAGGCAAATCTCTCCCATTATAGTAAATGGCAATTTTGCCTTAACTAAGAGATTAGGCCTAATCCAAAACCCATCACCAAAGTCAACAGGAGTCTCCACTGAGTAGCTTTTGGATCAGACTAAAAGATCTTTTCATTTTTTGTTATTTTTAATAAACATCAATATTAAGTGCTTTTCTTAAAAAGAAAGCTGCAATTAGAAAAGAAGAGGAAGGAAGAGGCAAGAACAGGTATGTCCTTAATTCTGGATGTGGATGTGTTTCAATGCCAAATAAAATCAGGGATAAGTTAAGGCTTTAGCCTTGACTTACAGGTTCTCACCTTTTGTCAGTCACAGTCTTAATTTACTCGAACCTTATCTTTGAATGCATTCAAGACAGAGCTTTTTGTTTCACTGATCTGTGTGGACTGAGGAAGGAACACAGAAACCACTGGACATTAATAAGACTTCAGGGAAAATATTGCACTTGAACAGAAAAATTACCCAAAAAGGTGGTTTTGTTGGTGACTTTTTGTTTTTAAAACTCATAAAAGCAAAAATGAGCATGTTTAGAAAGCAGGATCCATGAATGAACCATGAGAAGCAAATTTGGGGTTGGTAACCCCCACCCTGGAATACAACAATAGTAAAACTTTTTTTAAAGCATTTTCTTCCAACAGGAAAAAAAAAATTATATGACTTTTTTTTTCTTTTTGTTTTTACTTTACAATTTTAAATTTTTTCTAAACATTTGCATTAAAAGTTTCCAGTTTCTCATAAAAAGGTATACATTTTAGGAAAAAAAAAAAACCAACAGAACATAAAACCAACTAAAGAGGAAGGCAAATATACAGTATTATAATTACATCACTGTGGAGTCATCTCAAAGGTACCCTAGATCTTTAAAGTGTTACAAAGAGAACGTACCTTTTGTTTTTCTCAAATCAACTATCTTTTTTTTTTCTTTTTCCTGTTTTTAATAAAAAACTACACTTGAGTACAAAAATATGTAAACAGACTGTACAGCCAATGAACAACCCCCCCCCCCCCCAAAAAAAAAACCCCCCCAACCCCCCGAACCCCTAGACAGCCCATAGCTACAGGAGATAAGAGCAGGCCCAGACTTAAAGCTCCAAGAAGGAAAAGGGGGAAAGAGAAAAGCATGGAAAGCCAGAGGAGACTGCTACATGGAGGAAGTGAACGTGTTCAAGCTCTGAGGACACTTGACAAGTCATCAAATAATTGATCACAGTTTGAGAATCCGAACAACTACAAAAATAACCAAAAAAGTCCTTCCCTTGTTACAGTGTGTTCAAGAACGAACATCCATTTCCAGTAAGCAATGTCAAATCCCAGTTAAGTGCATAGAAGGGATTCAGTGACCTCTACCCCTGCAAGAAGCTTTTCTTATTTGATGTCACTTGAGGTAAAAGTAAATGGTCTGATTTACTGCAAACTGGCTCCATTGTGCCCATAATGGAGCCCCCCACCTGCAGGAGGCATCTGGATTTTATCCATAGTTGGTAGTGCAGAGCAGAGGCTACTGGTACCCCCGTACTGCGGAGTGCAGGGATTAAGGCTGCTACACAAGTGTAAGGGAATGGGGAACGTGCCTTCAACACTGCTGTGCTGCACCCACTGCCCTGATCTCACAGATAATGGTGATGGTTAAACACACAGTTAACTGCAAAGCTCCTGTGCACTTCCAGGTCTAACCAAAGGGATGGCAGGAGGCTGGTTTCTTGGGCTGCAGTGCAGTTGCTTAAATCAACACCAGCTGCAGGAAGGAAGCATCAGCCCCAACTTTGGGTCAGGCTGCTCCCTTTCTCCCAACAGTGTCCACATGATACAAACCCCTCTGAAGACATGATCTCATGAACTTCATTGTCATTCATTCTGTTGAAATACTTCCCATCCTGTCAGTAAATAACATCACAGTTTTGCTTTTTTTTTTCCCCGACTGTAAATAGTATTAGTTTTTACTACAGCAGTGTAGGTCTTTGTTGAAATGGTAATTTCTTCCACTATTTAACTAGGTCCCAAGATGAAAAGAAGTTTCTGCAGCAGAGGAGAGCACGGGCAGTTATCTTCACAGCTGAGGATCCAAGTGAGCATAACGATAACCACCTTTCCAAAGGCTGGAAGCCAACAGGAACTGGGAATGCTTGTCCACATGATCAAC
Organism: Pithys albifrons albifrons; assembly: GCF_047495875.1. Lineage (NCBI taxonomy): Eukaryota > Metazoa > Chordata > Aves > Passeriformes > Thamnophilidae > Pithys > Pithys albifrons. The sequence continues at coordinate 37,404,819 of NC_092465.1, forward strand.
TGGGAAGCCAGTGTGACTTAAACAGAGACCATCTTTGCTGTTTTCCTGGCCTGTTAGGCATGGAGCATGGCAAAGCCTTAGCACACCCCTCCTCCTGACTATCCTCTGGTCAATTCAGACCCTCAGTGGAGAAGAGCACAAACCACCCCCTTCAGGCATGGTTGTAGAAGGTCAAATTAGAAACCCGGGATGTTCTCCTTTGCTTATACCTCAGAATGCATCAATGGGAATGGGATAAAAGGGAATCTATTTACTGTGAAGCGAATTCTGCGCTTTCCTATCTAATTCCTCCCCCCATCTCCCCTCTGTGACTGCCACAGACCCAGGCCCCAGCAGAGCTGTGCCCAGGAGCTGGCACTGGGCTGATGCCAGGCTCATGCTCTGACCAAAAGCATGCTGGCCCAGTCACTTTCCCCACAGCAGGCTCTGTGTGTTGGCACACTCAGACACTGCACCTATGCAGGACGAATAATTAGACCTGAAAGTAGGTCACCAACCCGACAGGAAAGTACCGAAACCCTGCGCTCCTCACCACAGTGATGAACGAATCCAGCTAATGAATCCCCTTCACATCTTCTGCTGATGGGCTTCTCTCATCTCTGTGCCAATTACTGGGGTGGCAGCAGCCTGACAGGCAAACTTGCAAACCACTTCCAAAGGACTTGCCACATTTCTTTTTCCAAATTGAAGCAAGAAGCAGGTGCTTTTACGTCTGCTCCTGTTCCTAAGTGGGAACTTTAAGCAGAGCAAAGTCCGATTCAAAGCATTCTTTATTTAAAGGTCTGAGGGGGAGAAAACGGGAGACATTGCCCGGGTGCTCCACAGTGCATGGTGCAGCTGGAGCTCCCACGGCAAGTCTCAGCACCGCGCTGGGGATGCCGTGCTGGCTGGGACCAGCTGCCAGCCCTGGCTGGGCAGCTGGAATGCAGTTTGCTAGGGTAGTTTTGAGCCCTTTCCTCTCCTAAAAGCCAGCTGACTGCAGGAAATCTCACAGCAAAGCACCAGCTCCTCTCTCCAGGTCAAGCTATCAGAGAGGGTGCAGAGCGGGAGGAAGGATGTTTCCTTTAGCTTGGTTTTTGCTGCCCATTCTGAAAGGGTATGGGAGGCGACCATGAACGACATCACAGTCCCCCACAATGCGTTTGGAAAAGGCACATATACAATAAAGCATATATCTAACTATGCAATACCATATGTATATATATAAATATACTTCTCAAGCCCTCCAGCTGCCCCAGACCACAGGCCGTTCCTACCATCCATTTTTGTTTTTAAAAGCTAGTAAGCCAAGCTAAGATGCAAATTTCTAGCAGCAAAGCCAATTTCATCACACATTTCCTAAAACCTCACACTGACTTTAAGTGACTGGTATCAATGCAGCCTCTCTTCTCCCTCCTTGTTACATTAAAATCACAGCAAGAGTTAAAGAAAGGAATTTATCCAGCAAAGGAACTGTATTACTGTAGCTCCTTTCCTTGGCTGAAATAAGTACCTTTGCTGCAATTATCTCCAAAGTTTCTTTCTGGAAGAAGGAGTGTCTGTTGTCTGGCTTCTTTCAAATCTGAACAAGTTAGCTCAGGACCTGGACAACAGCAATAATGTCCCATTTAAAGGCCAGTTTTGAAGGGTTTGGTTTAATTGCTGACCTTCTGCCCGACGACATAAATTTAGGAATGTCCTTGTAAACAGAAAGAAGTTTGGAAACTCTTACAGTTGAGAATTTCTTCACCTTTTAGTAAACATATTTTAGGTCCACTTGGCTATTTTATAAGCTGGGTCCTCGCATTGTAGAAACTCTCACCATTAAAAATCAGGCCAATTAGCCAATTTAGATTCTTTCTCCCTAATACAGACTGATCCAGGTTGATGCCTAGACACCTTTCACATCACCACAGCACAGATGAAAGCACTTTTTAAGGAGATTAAAATTATTTTAATCTTGTAAGTTACTGAGTAAAGAGCTGGCCTTACTGAAAACTGCCATATATTTTGATGTGCACTCCTAACTGATTGCAAAAAAAGGTGGCTGTAAAATTCACTGGCCATAATGGCAGATATATAGACAATGCCCTTTGCTCCTAGGATATGGATCACACCACGAACAGAGCAAGCAGTCACACTTCTATTTCAATTAATAGGCTTGTAATCCTCTGCACTGAGGCAGGACCTTGCCATTTTTGATGGAAAAAAAGCAAAAGGGTTTACTGGCAGGGATGTGCACAGAAATGGCACTTTTTTTAATGAAAATGAGGAACGCTCACAGGAAGCCAATTCTAGATTTGCAAATGCATGTTTGTAACTGGAAACCTGATTCCAAGAATCTCAAAAGAGCCCAATAAAAATTATCCAGGTTCGATTTCTAACACCAAACACTCAGAACAAATAGATGTGCAGGCCAAGGATTAGCTACTGAAATTCCTAGTACACTGTGAATGACTAATGAACTCATCAAAACTCAAGAGCTTTTCTTAGAAATCTGCAGTGAGCAAGCAAGAAAAAACCCCAAACAAATCTCTGTGACCCCATTTTGTACACTTCTGCAAAGGGACCAACTGTGTTATATAAAACGCCCCAATAATTTCCATTAGGAATTAAATTCTTAAACACATTAATCCAAATTTTTTTCAAATTTTGAACTAGAATTTAATCTTTCTCTTTTCCCCAGCTGTAGGATGAAAATCTTTAGTGACTGTTCAGAAAAGAACATTGATAATGAACATTAATGCAAAATTCTCAAAAACCTGTAGTTTTTTCCCCAGTGCCTCCTCAGTTCCCCGTGCCCATGACACCAGGACATACAGATCTCACTTGCTACCCTTGGAACAAGAAGCTGGGCTTAGCTGAGGCCAGGTCCAAAATCAGTGAGCCTCCCCATCTGATCCTTTAAACATCTACAGAATACAGTCTACAGGAGGTATCAATGAGTCATCAATGAACCAAAGGGCATACTAATGAACTGCAGATGTAATTACAGCCAACTTCTTTGTGGATACACAAGAGATTCTCTGCCTTTCCCGTATTCTGGTGCTTTACCAAACAAAGGCAGAACTTTTTAACGCTTTTTCCCTAGTGCTAACTATTCCAAGAAACCATAGCCCATGTTCTTTCAGTGACCACAGAGGGGAGAATGGAGTGTTGCCCCCAGAGAAAAAAGGAATTGCTGGCAACCCTTTCCTCTGGCTTGGCCATGTGTCTTTCTGGAGGCCCAGATAAGCTCAGCAATCTTCAGGCCCTGAACCTTCCTCTTTGCACTTTGTTCTTAAAAGACCTTTCCTACCTCACCAAATCACAATCACTTTTTCCTTTCTTTTCTGAATTTCCAGGCCCATCCTGACACAAAGCATGGCTGGTCACCTCCTAAGCCCACCTTCCTGGCTGCAGAGAATCAGCCACGTGGAATAAAAGTGATGCCCTCCAGCATTTCCTTGCTTTTCTTCTGCACAAACTCCTTGGACCGCACCAGGCACAAGAAAATGAGAATGGTCTGGAGGATGAAGAAAGAAGGAGGGGGAGGAACCAAGAGATATTAAGAACAATGTTGGGAACAGATTTTTCAATCTGTCTTCCCAAAGCCTGTATATTCCCAGCCTTGATAGCTCTCACATTACACAAGATGACATTTCCCTACATATTCTATTATAATTAATAGGCTGCTGCAAGACTTTACTAGCTCGTACTTAATAGCATTGCAGTGCTGGGAAGCAGTCATCAGGTAATCTGCCCATGATCTACTGTATCCTTCCTAAACACAGGTTCCAGCTGCCAAGAATGTCACCATAAAAAGATTTCAATCAATACCACTCAGCTCCTACTTTCAAATGCTCCAGGTCTAGGAAGAGAAGAAGAAAAAACCCAGTACCCTCAAAAGGAACCGCAAACTGGCATATGCAGGGAGTGCACAGATTGAAGGGAGCAGATGGGAATTCATTATGGCCTGATCTTGCTCTCTCTTTTATACTTTAGTAACTTTATATTTTGGAAAAGGTCTCCCCAAGTGCATGGAGACTGTGTGTGTGGAGGGGGTTAAGCCCAGGCAGATCTTTCCATTCTCAAGCCGTGCTCTTGTTGCCAAACAACAACATTTCAATTGTGATTGGTGCAAACAGTTGGGTTTCAATGGCAATCTGTCCTGTAGGTTTAAGCCCAGCTTTTACTGATGCAACTTGCTGGGTGGTTGCTGGCTTTGTTCTTTACTGGGAGAGAAAGAAAGGAAACAAAACAGATTGGTGGACTTCTTTTTCTTGTCCAGTCTATAGGTCAAGAACTTGCTCTGTTGAGTGTTTCTCCATTTTTTTTGCCTAAAATGAAACTAATAAATGAAGAATAAAAATGAAATTTGCAAATCCAAATCAATGCACAGCACCTGCATCTCTATTTATCAATTTCTGAAGAAGTAGGGAAGGTCAAATGCATCCTGTTGGTGTGCAGGACTTCTGTGCTCTCCTGGGGCAAAGGCTGCCCAGCAAAACCTGCTAGCACTTCCACCCCTAAATTAAAGCAGAATTCATGACAGAAACAAAAGGAAATCATTGGTTCAGCAAATTAGCAAATAAGATGCCAAAAGAAGAAAAAAGGGTCAAGGCTTGGATCCTGATGTAGCTGAAGGAATTAGGGCAGTTCCATTAAATTCAGTGGAGCCAAGAGGAATAACGCTGGCCTAAGATATGGTGCCCATCACTTTCCCAGCTGCAAGTCTCAGTTTAGGCTGTTTCCAAGAGGTTAACACTGTGATAATAAAATGAGAAAGTATTTACATAATTATATATCTATATGTACCTATATTTAAAGAACAAATTTTTACTAGTACTTTTGTCATTTTAAAATCCGTAATTTTAAACCAGAATTATTTCAGAAGAGCAGCAGAACCTCTTGACTAAACTACAGACTCTCACCCACTCTTAGGCCACTTACTGTCCTAGAAGCAAGGTTAAATGTTATTTCTAAATGCTCTCTCTTACAACTTAGGGTGCAACTAAAGAAGTAAGGCTCCCAAGGGTCTCTTAGAAGCCAGTGAGACAACACATAGGCATGGAGTAACAGAATATCAACAATTTTAAAAAAGGTGCTTCATAAGTTAAGGAAAATAAAAATACAAAGCCTCAGACTTATCACAGAAGGCCCTCAGACTTATGAAACTAAACTGCTGCAATGTGGTACAGTGTTAGGACATACATTTCCTTTTTTTTGTTTTTAATTTATTTACATTCTAGAGGGGCAATACACACTGAACCCAGAAAACAGCTCTACCTTGAAAGTAACTTTGATTCATGCTCCTAACTCCCTAACAGGCTTGCTTTAAAAATAATTGTTCATTCTACAGAATAAAGTTCCCCCCTCTCCTCCAGCCTCCGAAACCCTGCACTGTATCTACACATTAGAAAAAGGCTCTCCACTGAAATGGTTCTACCTTTTCCTCTGAAAATTGTAAATGAGTGGCATCTGGTTGGGACTTGAAAGCACCTAGAAGGGTTGAGTGATAGTCCAAAACAGGACATGGTGTACGACTGACTGAGACAGACATGGACTGCCTTCCAACTGCCACAGAAAGTGAGGTGGGTCCCCCCCCCCGAAAGTGGTAGCAACAACACACCCCTCTGTTATCCCTTCCCTTCCTTCTTTCCATTCTTAAGCTGGGCAGAGCAAATGAGGTTGGGTCCACAAAAAATAAGGTTAATAATAATAATTAAACAACAGCAACAACAACAACAGCAACAACAAAATAGGCCTTTCAGTGTCTGAGGAAAAGTGGGATTGTAAGTGCAGTATTTCTTCATGTGCAGTTCTTCTACTTCATACCAGTCCCCTTTGGATGAGAAGGCCTAGCGGAATGTGTGCTCCCCTCGGACTATGTGCGATGAGAACTCATAGCGGTCCTGGCTCCGGTAGCCACAGATGTTGCACTCCAGCGGGTCCCGGTAGCCGTGGCAGCCCATGTGGATGGTGTACATGACATGGTCCAGGAAAAGGACGCGACAGTGCTCGCACTTGAAAGCCCTAATCTGCTCCCCTTCTCCGTTGATCACCTTGTAGATATCCTTTAAAGAGCCCTTAGAAGCTTTTGTGACATCCAAAGCCTTGGTGTCCTCCTTCATATAAGCTGGGCTTGGCTTTCTCTTGGGATTTAAGGCAGAGTTTCCTTGGTAGGACTGGCGGTCGTCGTGGCTGCTCTCTGAGTCAGTAGAATCCAGGCAGCTATTGCTGGGGGAGCCCTCTCTATCCTGGGTTCGACTCTTTGGTCTGATGAGGGAGATCGGGCCATCCATGGTGTTGTCGTGACTGTCGGCTGTTTCCCTGCTGATGGGCCTTTCTATCCTGTTTGGATGATAGACCTGAGCGTAAGCTGAGCTGATGACCGGGGCCACCTCTGCAATTGTGCTTGGTGTGTGCTGCATCAGGGGGTGAAGTGCCTCAGCTCCAAGGTAGGTGATTGCATTGTTGATGGCTTGGTCCATCATGTGAGACTGCATCAGCTCAGCCTCCTTCTCGTACGTTAGGTTCATATCGAAGGGGATGTCTGGATAGCCAAATCTCATGAGCTTTTCACCTAAGAAATCAGAGAAATGTGTGAGCAAAATCAATGTAATCACTCTAGTGTTTCACTTAAAAAGTGTGGGGAGAGACAGAAAAACCCTGACTTGGGGCTTAATGATTCCAGAGTCTAAAGTTAACCCTCTACTTTTTTACTGACCTCCTACAAAGTTCCTGTCCCTGAGAAGGGTAAAACAGCAACCTCACCAACGGCATTTTTTAAATTCCAGATCATGCATCCAGCTGCAGCGACTTTCAGAGCAATTCCAAACCTTCCACTGTGCCTGACTGTGCCTGAGCTTCGAGTTAGGAAATACAAGTTAACTGGTAGATAATGGGATTGAAATACTGAGATCAATAGGGTCTGACAGTTTATGCCATTAGACATACTCTCAGAAATTCAAGGGAGCAGTACCACACATCCCCTGCATCTGAGGTGCCTCATACCAACAGAGCTGCACAGTGAGAAACCTAAACAACAGGTACAGGGGGCTGTTACAGTGGCACCTTTAGAGCCACAACATGTAAATCCTTTATCCAGTGGAAAAAAAATATAAAATGACTGCATGTAGCCAAGAATAGAGCAAGTTACAGGAGCACGGGAGGCTGATCTTTCTCTTTTCTCCCCTTACAAAAAAAAAAAGATTCTATCTTTTTTGGACTGAGCAAAAGAGACACACACCCTACTCCCTTCCCAGTCTTATTTAGGCAAGAAAAAACCCAGAGAAATGACATGTATAGCTTAGTTTCATTTGGTAAAAGGCAAAAGCACCTTTCATTGACACAGGATAAATAAATACATAATGATGCTGAAAGCTGGCTGATCCATCACTGTGTGAATCCAAACTCACATCCTGGTAACCTGTTTACATCAATGGCATTACAGATGTGTGAAACCAGAACCACATGCTGGTGCATTATGTGCTGGTGCACAGGGCACATCACATACCACAGCTCCCCTTGGAAGGGAACAAATTTACCACTACTTACATCAGGGCTCAGCTCAGCAGCACAGCTTTTCCAGTGATGGCTTTGGAGTGGCAGTACAAAGAAAGTTCATGTAATAACTTCTTTTCAAATAAAAAAGGTTATATGTATATGATACAAGATATACATGCTCATGTGTGTTCACACATACAAATCTTAGCTAGTTGTTGACAGTTAACTTTTAAAGCTGATTTTATGAAGTTGGATAAATTTTAGTTGGTTTTCATCGTCTTTGTTACTTCACTGCTTTGGTAGATAAATCCAGACTTTTTTTCAATAGATTAAGTTATATGAATTCAAGGAGTCACTACTTACAACTGGTCTGGCTATCCAAGAATTAAATCACTCAAGAATCTTTTATTACCTTTTGCCAAAATTGCTGTGAACACAATGTGTATAAACCACCATAAGAAAGAGACCTGTAATCTCAAATCTTTTCCAAACTGCATTTCAGCATAGCTATAACTCAGCATTTTATTTTTGTCTATAATAATTCACTCCACTCAGTGTGGCTTATTCTAAAGAGATGCATATAGAACAGCCATGTTATCCTTAGAGATGATGCATCACTTCTGCTTGGGAATTTAGCCTTGATTAGCCAGGTAATTAAATGTAAGTGTAAAGTGAAGCACGTGAATATTCCTGCTCTCTTCAGCAATACTGTTCATGTGCTTCCAGTTGGACACTGCACCATGTTTGTGTGCCTCATGACACTTCCCTGCTACAACAATGGTCTGGGTAACGTAACACGACCTCTGAATGATTCTTGCCATCATGTTTCTGCTGTGCTCTGGCAGTTTGTGATGGCTGTCCTGCTGCAGACAGGTTGTACATGGCTCCAGCCTCCCAGGAAATAGTGTGGCTCCTTCCCAACTGGGGCCAAAGTGGGACTGGAGGGCAGCTCCAGGAGGCATGTGGTGTCTTTGTCATAGTGGAAGAAAGCAATGAAAATGGAAATGTCCATTGGTCCCTGTCACCTGCTCTGGCCATTCTCATGCTTGAATAAATAAATGGATCTGGTGAGGGCCTGATCCAGACAACAAACACACTGTCAGTTCTCTGTAGGTCATACAGACCGAGAAATATTACCTATCCTTTATGGAACAATTGGATAAATGATGCAAACCTTATTTTGATTCCTTTTATCATCCTTGCTTAGGTACTTCAGCACAGACAGCAGAGAAAGCTGTAAATTGCCAGTGATCTGAATTATTTATTCCTTTAATTACAATCCAGTTTCAAAGATGTCAGAGCCTTAGAAATGGAGCATGACATTAAAAAAGTAAAATAAATGATAACATGGGAAGGAACCAACAAACATGAGCTCAGAAGGAACCAACAAACAGGCCAGCAAACCACTACAACATGGTTTCCAAATTAAATTCATCTTTAGCCAAATCTGTACTTAAAAATAACTAATCAGACTAATTATTCTGAATTTCCATGTAAAACTGTGTTAAAATCCTATTTATTCTTACCCTACATTAGTGAAATAAAAGACAAAACAGTCTCTGGTCATCATAGGCCATTCAAATAAACACCAAAGCAGGTGTTTGAAGCCAGATCAGAGCACACAGACCCAGCTGTCCTGTGATACCTGCAGTCCATCTCACCAAGTAGGTAAAGCAGCTGCAACGCTGGACACTTGGGAAAAAGCTGTAAGAAATCTTGGAGAAAGCCATTACCTAATTTACCCCTGGGTAAATTTCTCCCTGACTCCCATTAACTGGAAGCTGACTGTAATTTTGAAGCTGGTTGACCTTCATCTGTTCTGAGATGCCTGAGTATTTTTAATTCTTACTCTAGCAACTGTGGTCTTATTGTAAGTCACATAAATGTGTCTCTTTGCATCCTGCTAGTTCTTAACCTCAGTGACACTGTGAGAGTAAGCACCACATTCAAACTGAAAATACATGAATCTGCTTCATGTGATCAGCCTGAAGACGTCTGCTTTCAATTTAATGTCTGCCTTGTTGAATGAGAGGCAACAAGAAGTACTCAGACTCCTGCAGTTGGTAAGTTATACTTTCTGCCTCCACAATTTCAACAGGTTTGGTAAGACTAGTCCCTCAATGGCAGATATATAACCAAATCTCTCAAGCAGAAATTAATTCTATTTGCTGTATGCTGCTTCCTTTTCTCCTCAAAATTCGGCCAGAGCAGAGACTGTGGTCCATAACCACAGTCCCTTGGAGATTGCTGATCAGAAAGAGCAGTAAAGCATTGATAGATGTAGCATGCAAAGATTTTAGCTTATGCTTACATGACCTTCTCATAAATACCATTAAGTTGTTTTGGACAAGTGCCACACTTACAGTATGCACAGGAAAATTTCCTGCAAGCAAGAGAACCATTACAAGTTCTTCCTGATAAAGCTGAACAATATTTCATTGGGGAGAAAAAGGGAAGAAAAGTGAGGTCATGGTGGGGGAAAAAAAAAAAAAGGAAGGCAGCAAAGTGAACACTGCTGCTATTCAATCTAAACACTGTGTTTGTCTGATCATTAAAAACCATAAAAGGCAGAAAAATAAGATATGGTAAATACAAAAGAGGACACTTTTCCCCCTACCGTTGGATCTGAATAAAAAACTGAAACCCTGAATTCCTAGTCCCAGAAAAATGGAATACCAGAATGATGTTACACCTACAGAAAAAAACACAATTACCTAACAATAAAGTAGTATAACCTGAGAGAATAATAACGTGCTACAGTATCTCTCAGGCAAGGATTTCCCATCAGTAAATTTACCTCTGAAGTCAACAACAACATATGGTCAAACGGCACGTGAGTGGACAAGTAAAACAACCTTTCTGGTCTGAAAAAGAGATTACCATTTACATGTTCCAAAAACTGTTCCATTTATACCACCCAAATAATGGCTTGTCTCAGTTGTGAGGTCTCCTTGTCATGAGCAAGCTGTACTGTTTTGGGAGCAGACCTTGGCATGTCAGGATTTAAAGGAGGGCAGGAAGATCTCCAGCCCATCCAGATCCAGTCTCTGGCCCTGCACAGACAACCTCTCTGAGGCACTGCAAACTGAACTCTGTTCTGTGGACAACATGGGGGGAAAATTAGTGAGAGGTGTGAACTGCCCTTCTTCCTTTTGAGGCTGTAAGGTCTCTGAGGTGCAGGAGCACCAGTTCAGGTGTCAGAATTGTTGACTCATGTCCTTGGTCATCCCAGCCTGCAGGAACCCATACAGCTTGCTGAGACATCACCAGGGAACCCTGCTATGGTGGAGCCACATTTACCAGCTCATAAAGCTCTATTTGGCTTGTCAGTAGAGCAGTGCTCCCATTTCTACCCTCTTCAGCCTCAACTGTTGTCAAAGCAGTAAATTAAATTAGTTAATCCTCCAGTTCTTATCAGTTCTACAGCACTTCATTTCAGACCACTTTTAAAAACACCAGTCCAAGAATTAACCTGTCCTCTCAGAAGTACTAATAACAACATAAGAAATACTGATGTCTCCCAGCATTCCTCATGTGGGTTGGATCATTCCTGACCTAACCTTAGCTCAGCACTGCCATTTGGGAATGGTCTGCTGACCACGAGCAGTCAGGTCAGTGTGTCAGCCCCCCAGGTGAGCTGCTGCATGCTGCTAGCCCCCTACTATTCCAAACCATGTAGGTTAGTTACAGCCACCTTCAGTGGTGATTTAACACATCCACCTGAACCTGCATTTAGCTGAGGGGCAATGACTTCTCTAAATGGCTGTGTTAATTGCTTTCAGTCCTCTGATCCTCTCTATAAGCCCCTCAGTGTAGGCAGAATGAGGATGTGACACCCTGATGTTCTGTGTGACTGTCCTTCCAGGGAGTGAGCACAGAAAACGCCTATTACATGACTTTAGAGTCTGGCAGCATATACTTATCCCAAATACTTTCCTGTTCCAGCTTCCCTCCTGAGAAGTTTAGCACTGCTTCAGTGGCAGTAAGAAGAGCCTTTAAGTTACAGCTCAAATCCAGTAAAATTCTCCATACTGTCTCCTGTTACAAGCTGAGCAATTTTAGTATGTCAAGACACAAAGCAAAATATGAATTCTGGGCCTATGATTCTAAATCTGGTAACCAAAAGCCATCCAATGCTGTTTCAGATTCATGAATTAATAAGTTTACTGTGTGCTGCACTTGGAGCAAGCACTTCTTACAACACAAGGGATGTGATTTACTTCCTCATGCCATTATTATCAGACCAGTTGTTGCCAACTCTCAGGAATTTAATACAAGTTACAAGTCTTGAGATACTTGTTGCTTGTTTTTTTTAACACATATGGAGACAGATAATTATATGACAGTCTTAGCTTGATGGGTTTCTTTGTTGGAACAAGGAGAGGGAAGATGACAATTTCAAAAGGGCCAGAGAAAAGTTGTTAAAAATTCAGCCTTAAGTAAGAAGTTCAAGGTGTTCTATGGCATTTTCATGATACTAGGGATATCACTTTTGAATTTTTGGCTGGTAAAGTTAATTCAATGATTTTCAGGATTTCTTGCTATGATTTAACCCTCTCCATTGTTGTCTCACAACCAAGTCCTGAGAGCGCTACTTTCCCCCTTGTTATTTTGGCTCTTACAAATAACAAGCAGCCCACACCTACATGGTAAAAATAATAAAAGGCATATTTCCAGCTTACCCACAAACTTCTGTGGGGTGGAGCTTTTACGCTTTCCCATGTTGCTCGTCAGCTTCTCTATAACAGCAGGTCTCTCAAAAGGCACCACAGTGTTGTCCATCACAGGCTCTTGTTCCTTACAATCTTCCATAGGAGGTACTACATAAAACCAAAAAATTGCATCAGACAGGTCTGGTCTACACTTCACAGACAACACAAATCATTTGAGCCCTGCTGGTTGCACAAGTGCAACACAACAAAAAGCAAGGTGCAAGTACACACGTTGGGGGCACAAGACAGCAATCACCTGTAAGCAGAGCCACATTTACAAAACACCTCTCCTTGGGATCATCTTATTTAGCAGAAGCCCAGCCTCACTGAAGGACTTGTTTTGTTCTGGACACTCAAGAACTCCAGCGAGGAGGGGACCCTTGAAAACTCACTCTGTAGATGACATTTTGTGTTATTCCCCCTTCCATATGGTCACCAGTGTAAATGTTTGGCCATCATTCTTTGTGTGTTCCGTTCACCTCACACTTACCACACAGCATATTGACTCTTATCTTTTTGCACTAATCTCAATGACTAAAAATCACCCAGGGGATCAATGAGTTGTGTTCCCTGGGCATGGCTGGTGTTCCCTAACACAAAGGCTTCTCAAACGAAGGATCTGTTTGCTGAAGTGTTTTCCCCTCTTTCTACACATGAGACTGTAAAATCAACACACACTGTACTGCAATTACAGGATTAACATCACATGGAAAGTCACTCCAGAATCAGATAGAGAAACTATCCATTTTTTGATTAATATTTTATCCCCTCAAACACAGACCTAACAACCTGTGAATAGAGGTTTTCTGCGTCTGTCTTATCACTCTTTGGGGATCAGCAGGGAACATTCCTGTGCTAACTACATCAGGGGACGCTCACACATTGTCTTTGAGACAATAACAAGAAAGCCGTGACCCCTTCTGCCTCTACACATTTCACTCTTTCTCACTTGTTGGGTTAGGGAATAAGGTGTTAGAACAAAAGTATAGGAATTGCACAGGCTTCTGACCAGGGCAGTGACTCAGACAGGGTTCTATGTCACTTGCTGACAGAGCTATTCACCAAGTACTCTGTTTCCATTGAGCATCCTCTTATAAACAAGAAGGGTCAGTGGTACTAGAATGGAGATCAGGCCCAGACAGTAGGAGACATTTGCAATATATATCAAGTGTGATTCCATGCGTAGCTCTGCTCTGCTGCTCTGAATCTGATACCTGGCCTAATTGTCCTGCATTCACCTTCAGAAGACAGCAATAGAAACTTGACAAGTATCAGCCACTGCTCCATGTGCTAATGGCTTGGTTGAGACACAAAAAATTATTTGAGGTGAAGAACGGATGGTAGAGAAATACAAACTGTGATGATCTGGCACAGAGTTCCTACAGTTTGTAAACTGAGAGCAACCCATTGCATTCCCTGTATTAGATCAACCTTCCAGTGAAGTCATGGGCATTGCAGAGGGAGCAGAGAAGGACTCACACCCATGTGTTCTGCCAGCCCTCCTCCGGTCTCTCACCATAGCAGCCCTTTGTGTCACAGACACCTTCTCCCAGAGACAGTGCCATAAATGAACACCAGCAGCCTACTCTCCTCCCATGTAATGGAACAACTTCCAGGATCCTGACATGGAACAATCACTCCCCTGTTCTTAAACACTCAGCTGTTTGGTAGCACATAATATATGAAAAATGGGGTGTTAAAAGCCTTGTCTGTGCCTTCTTTCTAGTAAGGAAGAGCAAATACCAGGCAACTACAAAACAGAGTACCTGCTCAAGCAAACTTCTCAATTCAGACATTTGTAATAAGAAAACATGGCAATTTATTCACTTGATTCCATTTGTGCCTCTGCTGCTATGGAAAGCTGAGTACTTTGAGGCTTAGAATCTACCATATGCTATAAAATGATTTACTCTGCTGCTTTTTTATTTGTACAGGATGCTCCCCCTGAGAAACACAATGGTTTCTCATTTACAAGGCAGTCCTGCTGGCATCACTGAAAGGGAGGAAAAAACCCCATAAATATGAAATGAATCTAATGTTGCAACAAAATGGGATGCAGTGTTCAAGTGACCTAATTAATGCCCAGTGCAGACTGGGAGGTTTAGAATACTTGAATAGCTAAGGGTAAAGTTTTAAGGTTAATTAAATAGCGTGCTTGGTCAGGAGCTATCTGCACTACTCACGTATTTACCAAGGAGATTTGGGAAGAAAGAGATGATTATGTGTGCTGATTTTCACTGGGAACTGGATCTGACTGTCCTTTGGCTTACCCAAGCTCAGTGTATGCCTGCACACGCACGCACACTCCCTGTGGACCCCTGGGTGCTCACTCACTGCCACGGGCCAGGCTCACCTGGGTGACACTTCAAGGGTTTCCAGCCTTGGTGTGCAGGACACAGGAGGCTGGTGGTGTGGTCCTAGGGAGGTGCAGGGGGCTCTAAAACCCTCCTAGGCACACCTGCTAAAAGCATGCCAGCTTTGTGGGAATGCACTTATCCACAAAACCATTCAAAACCTCCTGACTACTTTCACTGGCACCTGAATAAGCCCCAAATGTAGTGACATTTGTACGGTCTTACTACAATTAAGTAATAATTAAGTAATTCTAGTGCTGGGCATATGTGTGTAAAATTTCCTACATAGAATTTGAAAACTTTCTTCCATGAAAAACGAATAGTGCTAAAAAAGACATCTGCTCTTCTCTAAGTCAGGCAAAAATTCTGCTTGGACTCCTTTTAAAAGTAAAATCATCACAAATAAAACCAGTTTCTTTTCTACCTGCAGGAACTTTTTCCCACCTCAGAACTCAAGTCTATAATGCAGGGCATGGCTCTTTTGCAGCAGAATCAATGAATCACACCAATATTTGTGTTATGATGGGAATAAGTTAGCAGAATGTGTTTTGTAATGCAGATTTCCTGGGAGAAGGGAGAGAAGGAAATAGTCTAGTTTCTGAAACCATTTGAATTGCAGGCAAAACTGGACCAAACAGGTGAGATGTCAAATTTTAGAAACCCAAAGCTTTAAGCTAAAGAGCAGATTGTCAATTCTAGATACAATAACTTTCATTTCAATCTTAAAATGTACACAAATAAAGGACAAACAGCCCAGCCTCCACGACTTTTTTTTTAGGAAAAAACCAGAATAAAAAAAGAGAAAACCTAAGCAAGCACACACAACCACCAGATCTCACCAATCAGCTGCTCTGTGGGCAGAAGCTCGTGTGTACACATTTCCTCAGCAGTAAATACAATTCCTTTTTTATTGTAGTTCATCATACTTTGATACCTTGGTACTGGGAGCAACCCAAGACCAGCTGACAGGACATAACTAGCTTAGGTACAGCAACTCATTTGATACTGAGAACTTACAGTCTCAGGTCAGGAAGATTTTTATTTTTATTCTAAAAATCAAGTTTGTATTCCATGAAAAGCTCACACTTGAGTATGTTTCTGTTCAGGGATGCTCTTAATCAGGATGTGTTTCTGGACTGCCCATGAAAATACTCACCATCCCTAACCCTGTAAATATTCTCAATTGCAGTTAACATGAAATGCTTCTAAGCCCAAACTCTCAATTCACAAACCTGTACAGTCTTCAGAACAAAGTCTTTCTTTTCTTGATGATACTGGGCTTTCAAAGTGATTATCTTTGAGTTTTTCCTTCTTAATTTGTAAAAAACCACATGAACTATTAAAAAAGTTTATGCTGTTCCAGTGAGGAAAGAACAGGAGAAAAAAAAAGAAGTAAAAAAATTACCCAGTGTGTGTTTTGCTGATAAATACTTTTGTGTGCAGACACCAGACACTGGGCTAAGTCTCAGCTGGTATAAATTAGTATTACTCCATCAACCTCAATTTCCTTTCTGAAGCTCACAATATTGCTATTTAAAAGAAATGTGTGTGTACAGAGAAATGACAGGAAATATTCCCATGGACCCTGGTGTGAAGTCTCCTGTGGGACCAGCATTTTAACGATGTTTTAAGCAACTATGGAAGAGGGAAGGACACAAGGCCATTGTGTGTTTTGTGTGGAGCTGGCCTTTGAGCCTCACACAGCCCAGGGCTAGCCTTCCTTCTCCTTCTCCTAAAAAGAGTATCCTTCTCCATTCCACTGGAAGAATTTCCCTGGACTTCTTGCTTTGTGGTGGTGGAGAAGAACACATAACTGGGTGGAAACCATAGTTAGACTTCAACACTTCTCCCCGCTCATTCCTGCAAAGGTCATGTTCCTGGCATTCAGAGACTGTCCCTTTTGTCACCCCCAACATGCCACTAGCCAGGAGACCGCAGACTGATTTCTCCCTTCAGGGCCAGCACTGCTTAGCTGAAAACTGCCAACAACCAAGTCATGGGAGCTCTCTTGCAGCATCTGCCCTGCTGAGCAGGGAACAGGACAAGGAGGGGCAGCTCAGCAATCACTGGCACCCTGCAAGAGGATGGAGCGAGACCCAGAGACTTGGACATTCCTACACATGAAAACTAGCCCTTGTTCCCCTCCTCTCACTTCCCTTGTGGCTTTAGTCAGGTGATCCAGCCATCTGCAAGAAACAGATAATTGAAACTAAAGGCCTCACCAGGCCATGGCGAAAGCACCCAAGCAGATGTCTGTAGCTGGCCTATAAACCAATCAGCTTGAGCACAATGCTTGAAAAAAATCCAAACCAAGTATTTGGAAAGAGGAGTCAGGAAAACTCAACCCCAATGGGATGCAAAATAAACCAGTGATCAAAATCTCCAAAGCATACTCTCAGTCATGCTCAGGAATATAATTTCCATGTGTGACATGAGAGAGAAAGAAATTAATGCATTTTTTCAGGGTTGTTCTAAGACCTAACTTTAAGCTGAGTAATCATCTGTATACTCTCCCTTGGTGTCTTTACAGTCCCAGGAGAAAGGACTTTGCTGCAGAGCTCTACAGGTTGGTGCTCATGACCTGCATGCTGAGCTTCATGGGTGGGATGCAAGGTGAGATTTATTACTGGTCCCAGGCGAATGTGGAGCTCCCTGTCACTGCCTGTCCTCACTGTGCCCTCACTGAACAGCGAAATGAAGACAGCCCATCACACTATCCCTTAAACACTCAGCAGGGGAGGCACAGACATATTTGCCCAGAGGAGAAAGAGGCACTAGTCGAATTCAAAGTGTTGTTTTAAGCTAATTTTGTCGAGAAAAGTGAAGTGGTTATGTGGAAATTTCTATTTTAAGCCCAAGCAAAGTCAGTCAGGCTGTAAAGAACTGTCCACATGGGGTTTGCACTGGTTTAACTTCACTTGGTAGAAAAATCAATGCAAGGTCAACCACTGCAGCTTCTTTGGGTAGACAAGGTTAAAGACTTACCCCTCCTGTCATGGCATCAGGCAGCTTAGAAAAAGCTTTGGATTTCCTCAGGAATCTATCAACAAGAGTAAGCCTAATGCTAAGAAACAACTGAATAATAAACCCAGACCTTGCGTGGAATTTGGGAAGCTCCCCCACAACAAGGGCTTCAACCTCCCAGCTGTCACAGCTCTATCACCTACTGTTATTCCCTAAGGAAAGGCTGCCTGAAGTCACCACCTCCCTGGTTAGAAAGACAGGCATCATTATAGCATGAAGAGTGTGCATTTTGTTGGGAATGAACTCAGTGATTCAATTCCTACTAAGTGCTCCATCTAACAGACCAAGCACACAACAAGTACCTCCAAATAGTAAAGCCCTGAAATCAGCCTGTCCACTGGGCAGCATAAAGCCCCCTTAGGCAGATAATCACTGCCTTGAATGTCTTTAAATTCACCCATGACATTTGAAATGTTGATTTTAGTCTCTGGGGTGTCTACAAAGAGAGCAATTACTTAATAGAGCTGTATGAACAATTTGGCAATGACTACTAAACATATTTAAAATATCACTATACTAATAAATTGTTCATGGAAAAGTACTATCTAAAATATTTTGGAAGTTTTGTCACCAAAATACAGCCCATATTAGCAATGTTGAATAGATTTTATTTCAGCTTGCATTTTCAGGTTTTTGAAATGATCTTTCAGAACTTCTACAGGATTAATTTCTAAGTGAAGTCATATGACTCCACTCAACAATGAAAAGCAAAATGTAAAAAAAGTGGAAGTGTTCTTTTGCCTTTTCACTTACCCACAATCTAACTTGTTTTGGCATTATTAGGTATATGGTAATTTTTAACCAAAATGGAAAAGTACAATTTTCTGAATAGAAAATGGAAATTTAAAACACTTCAAGTACCAAACATCTAAAGACAACTTCTAAAAGTTAAAAGATGCTCAGTTTTAGAAGAGTTTCTGAAACACTAATTTTGAATGAAATTATAACCAGTTTTGGACAGCTACCATTTAGCATTTAGTGCTACAGATTAAGCCTTCAACCCTGCAATCTGAGGCATTATGCTCATTATCCATACTAATAGCTCCAGAAATTTCTGAAAACAAATTCACAGAGTTTGACATTTCTTGCTTTCAACAATCTTTTTGGCAATCTTCAGTCCTTATGTATATTAACACATGCAGTGTTAGTTAACATATTAATACTAGCACATGTAAATGCATACAAACATTTTTTTGGTTATAATTACTTTCAACAACACTATTGAATTCCATTCTGCTGTAGAGATTTTTACATTTACCCCTCTCTTTTTTGAAGGGATAAGATAATATTATAGAGAGTAGAAATAATGACTTTGAATACCTTCTCCATCCTTGTAATTAACATTCACTATCAGAAAGGAATGGGAAGGGAATCACACATTTCATGGCTTTGGCCACCAGCATGAGAAGGATGTGGAAATGTTGGACTAAGTCATGAGGATGCACCAAGGGCTTGGGCACCCCTGATATAGGGACAGGCTGGGATTGCTCAGCCTGAAGAAGAGAAGGCCCTGGGGGAGCTTCCAGTGCCTAAAGGGGCTCCAAGAGAGCTGGAGAGGGACTTGGGACAAGGACATGGAGAGACAAGAGGGAATGGCTTCCCACTGACACAGGGCAGGGTTAAATGGGATACTGGGAAGGAATTCTTCCCTGTGAGGGTGGGCAGGCCCTGGCACAGGGTGCCCAGAGAAGCTGTGGCTGCTCCATCCCTGGAAGTGTCCCAGGCCAGGCTGGACAGGGCTTGGAGCAACCTGGGATAGCTGAAGGTGTCCCTGTCCATGGCAGGGGCTCGGAGCTAGATGATATTGAAGGTGTCTGCTATCCCAAACTATTCTGTGATATGACTTTTAGGGTAATTTTGCTCATGTGACTTCACTTGATTTTCATCTCTACATATTTATACATACTAAAACCTAAAATACTGACAAATAAAATCAGCAAAAATGGTGCTGTTAAACTGGACAGAGTGAGGATTTCAGCATAGCTTTTCTTTTCCTGCCTATCTGAGAATAAACAACCTCTGAGATGGAAGCGCGCAAACATGAAAGGAGGGAATAAAAACAGATAGAAAAAAACCCACAAGAGATGCTCCAAGTCCAAGTGCCCTCAGCAGGCGGTTTGCACCCACCATGGTGACTCATGATCTGCCCAGCAGCCTCCATACTGACATTCTGCAGATAGTTGTGGCAGCGTTCCTTGTGCTCCTCCAGCGAACTGCGCTGCTTGTAGCTCCGGCCACAGTAGTTGCACTTGTGAGGCTTCCCCACTGCGGAAAGAATGAGAGCGTTGGGTCAAATCCCCTGCAACCCACTTCTGCAACCAGAAAAACTCACACCTTTGCCACAAACAACTCTTGTGATGGAAAGACACCTAAGAAAGGTTACTCAAGTCCCAGGGCCTTTTCCCAAGCCTGTGTTCCCACCGCACGCACCTCCTCCCACCCGTCGGGTACTTTGCCCCTCCGTTGTTCACACTAATACGCTGTATCAGCAGAAGGAAAAGGAGGAGGACTTGGTTGCAAAGCAAACAAACAGATGCTGAGAGGGGAAAAAATACCAGCCAGCTGAATCACACCCCAGCACTGCCCGCGTGTCACCGAGTCTCGTGGGAAAGAAACTTCTGAGATATTCTGCCCATGGCACGAACACTTGCCTTCACAAAAGCGAGCTGCCCCAGTGGCCTAATTTTACTCCTAACCATGGGGAAACCCATTACATGGCCCAGAGGAGTTCTTTCACTGAGAAAACTTTGCCAAAATTACTAAGGGAAGGTTGGAAAATAAACAGAAAGTAACTTCGGTAACAGCACTGTTAGATGTCACAAATGAGCAACCACCAGTAATTCACAGACCAGAAAAAATTAAAATATATCAACATATATACATAAATATGTAAAGGCTATATACAGTGAAAATAAAGCCAGATGTAATTCCAGTTTTTAATTTTTGTTTCGTTTTGCTCAGCAGCATTATTCACAAATGGCAAATGCTTCTTAATACATGCAAAACCTGGCACCAAATTCTCATAAATTATATCCTTTTCATAGCATGTCATTAAGAAACCACAAGAATGGCCTAGCCCAAGGCCAGAAAGTTAGCCAGACAGTGTTTTGCCAAGTGGTGCTAATAAAGGCTTTTAATATAATTTAAACTTGTAGAACACGGACATTTATCCTCTAATAACTAAAGAGCTATTAAGTTAGTTCTACACGTCTAGTAAAACACCATCAGCTGTTAATTTCAGAGCTGGCTGAGGGATGGGGAAGGTCAAACTTCACCCAGAGTTTTGAAAATCTTAGGTAAGAATTTTAGTTTCTGGCCAAAGAAATGGAGAACATCCTCTGTTGGATAATATACATGTTTCTGTTGGGTTTGTCCCAATACTGAAAGCTTTGCACAGCCATTTACTTAATGAAATCTGAGCTGTACTAATTGCAGCCAAACTGCACCGTCACCACTGGGATGGGGAAATGCAGGGGAAGCTGTTGGGAGGACAGCTGCTGCCAAGAAGAAGCTGGGCAGGGGGCTCCTGGTGCTGGGGCTGGAGCCCCAAACATGGAAAACTCAGGGCAATTCTCTGGGCCCTCTGCAGGACCAGCATATGCCACATCACCCTGTGATGAAGATGAAAAGGCCTGAGCCTGTGATGCCAGAGCTGGTCCGTAAGTTTCAAATGCTTTTATCTCAAGAAAAAAAAAAGGAGATTTCATGAAATGAACGTGCTTGCAGGAAGTTTCCCTTTTCCCAAGGAGATTGTGTGTGCAGTTCGATGACTTAACCAAGTTTTCTACCAGGGAATAAAAAAAAGCTGATTTTAATAAGCATCCAACTGCAGATTTTTTTATTTAGAGATAAGGCTTATCCTCTGGAAAGTGTGTCTTAGACTAAAGAGTTGTTGTGGCCTTTATTTTATTTTGCTCACTTGCTTGCACTGTTGCCATAACTGATGCTGGTAATGGAAATCTCAGTGGAGGCCCAGCGTGAGGCTCATTATCATTCCCAGAATAATTGCCCTTGATGTGAATGATCTGGATCAAGCCTCAGCTCTTAAACATAAACCAGCCAGCTCATTCTGGAGGCACCTTTAGGAAAACACTGCAGGCTCCCTAGGATGGAAACACTTCTATAATCACCATTACAACGCTTCATAATGCTTCTAGATGGCATCAATGTCTGTCAGTCTGACGCCCTCATTAGAAGCTAATGCGGTGTCTAATAAAAAAAATCCAGTACAGTGGAAGGGATTATTTTAACTGAGCTGAACTAGTTTGGTTACACCAGGTTATCAAGCAATTTAGATAAACTGAACGACACAAAGGAAAGGGATGATTGCTTGCAGCTGTTTGAGGCAGACACAATTAATTAAATTATTATCATTTAACACAGAAATATGTTGCTACAAGCTCACATTACAAAAAAATGAATTGATTTAACAATGAAAAAAAAGTTTTTATTAGACCACTTCAATTGGTTGTTCCCTGCATTGCACCCTTTTCAGTAACTAATCACATACAACATGGCAGAATTTTCCAATGATGGTCATCTACACAAATTTCATCAAATATCAAGGTTAATAGAGATGATAAAAACTAGTGACAAGGGCAGGATTTTTACTGCCAATATAGGATTTGAGGAACGTAATTCCCCAAGGAAAGAAATGGTCCCAGCACACACACTCCCTCCTATGGGAAGAAGATAAGACAATAAACAACATGTGGCAAATGTTAGTCATGTTGCCTATTAAACAACTGTGAAGACTGAAGTTTGTGAGCATCAAGTGGGTAGGATTGAGTACAACTCCCGTGGGTTCACTTCTGAATTCTGTCCCTGCTGGCTCTAGAGATGCAATCACATCACAGCCCCACATGTGTAAAATCTGATTTACACCATAAAATGACAGAGTGACTGTGACTTGGGTTGTGGAGCAATTGATCAGGTCAGACCACAACGGAATCAGTTCTGATAGCAAGAGTTTGTGTCAGCAGCGATTCTCACAGCCTGTTTGGTAAGAGGGGCAGTGAGCTGAGGTAGCAATTACAGGGTAGATTTTAGAAATCGTGTCATTGTGACAAATGTCAAGCCACTGAAATGGTTGCAAATATCCTCTTGCAGTCTCAAAGTAGTTAATGACTATATATGTATATATATATATATATTTGTGGAAATGAATGTTGTCAGCGGGTGCACATTTCTACTTATTTCATATTACCTGATGGAAAGCTGTAAAAGCCTATCAGAGGATTCAATTCTGGCAATGATCTCAACCACATGCTTTGTTCCACATAACAACCAACATGAAAACATGTGAGTGCTGAAAGAGATTTCAGCCTTTGTCAAATAATTCAGGGCAGATAAACATCTACATACAAAATTTGCACCCAAAACATGTGGCTCGTGCTACTGGGCAGGAGCAGCCTGTCTACAGGCCATTGATGTGAAGGTAAGGAGTCCAACAGCCACAGCTGCCAAACCTCCCCCCAAGCCCCCACTGGAGGCAAGTCTTTCCACAGTGGAGCCATTTCCACTGTGAAACCACTCAATATTTGGCTCAGCTTGGTTGATACGAAGCTGCTTTCTCCGAGACTCTCACTGAAGATGACGGTACATGGACACCGCAGTCAGCACTGTACGCACCCACTGCTGCCCATGGTAACGGCACTCAGTCAGTTTGGAAATCCCTGGTTTGGGTAATCATTCCGTTATCACCTTTGCAGGACCAACAATCAGATAAAAAATTACCATAACTTATTCTCATAGAAATGACACACCATACTCAACACAAACAAGCCCAAAATCTTTGAGAAATCTTCAGTCTGGGAAAGACCAGGGCACTGGGCAAAACCCAGGGGCCACACCTATGGAACAGCTAACTTAAAGAACATTAAAAAACCACTTTATATTTCTTACTGAAATGTCAGAATTTCCACACATTTAAGCTCAGATTTGTACAGATGACAACATGGCACAGAAAACCCACAGTGGAATCTCAGCCTCAAATGGAAAATATTATGACAGTCACAGTGAAAAAGACATTTAAATTTGAAGTACAATTTTTACCCTGAAACAGGTGAACCACTTGTCAAAATTCACAGTGAAATGGAGTTTGCTTGTGAAATTAAAATGCTCATGTGGAGGGAGGAGGAGGAAGAGGAGGAGGACATAAAAGCAAGGTGTTTCTGAGTTAGGAATACTTTGAGTCCTGTGGGTGAACTTTGATAGCTGAGAAGTCTGTGTAAAACAACAACGAGACAGTGTAACTCTAAGGTCAATATTCAAGATAGAAGGCAGACTTGGGCCTAGGGAAACTTCTTTAAAGTTATAAAAAAAGGTCAGTAACAGAGAAAGAGCCTGTAAGGCACTCACACAGTGTTTTGCTCTCAAAAGAAATAGGAGTGCATAGCAGAATATAAACTGAGTCAAAGGGAAACAACAAGGCATCCCAGGTAACACCTTGCCATAAGCACATAAAGCAAGAAAGGCTTATGGAACAGGTTAAAAGCTACAACACACTTTGCCAAGCAAAAATCCTGCCTCCCTCAAGACAAATGACAAAACATGCACTGGTTTCAGTAGTCAGGATTAACTACTCTGACATTCCCTATTTTGGGTAGCATATTCTCCTGGAGCAGTTCAGAGCAGAACCCCTTCCTGTCCATCTGCCCATATCCCAAGCCCCTGTGACAGCTCGACCACTAACACCACCTGCTCATAAAGGAACGAGCATCACTGCAGCCATGTGATGCAGTCAGCCCCACCCCAGGACCAGAGACTTTGCCCTGGGCTTTGGCTCAGGTTTCCATTACTTTGGCACTGTTGGCCCAGCTGGTCCATGGAAGTGAAGCCAGCCAGGATTTCTGTATAACGTGGCCATCTGACATAGCTCTTTTGGTCTGAGGGAGACCCTCTGACTGCAGTGCACTGAGTGGGAGTTACTTCTGTAAATCCTGAACTCCTGCTCGGTCCTGAGCACCCATACCTGAGGCAAACACCAGCACCGAAACCGAAGCTTTCTGAAGTAGCACTGGAGTTAAAATGTTCTTTTGGGCTGATACTTGGACCTGTCAGTGAGGGTGTAAAATCCACAGTCACGATCATAACCCGTATTAATTCACTGTTTTTTTTCTTCCCTAAACCTGGAAGGTGCCTGGGTGAAGGGAACTGTTCTGCAGTTGCACAGCGCCTACCACAGAGCAGCCCTTTGCCTTGAATGGGACTTATCAGAGTACAATCAGCTTTAGCATAGAGGTAGGAAATATGATTAAGGTGCTAGGTTGGGACTAGGGAGCATAGGGTTCAACTCTTGGTTACACTACAAATTTGTGACTGCAGGCAAGTTACTCTGATTTCCTGGGCTTCAATTATTCACACATATGATTAAGGTAATAATTCCTTTCTTTGCAGCATGCAAATGAACTTGTGCACTTTGCCAGATGCACAGAGGGTAATTTGGTGGAGCTCACACAAGTAGGGAGATGCAGAAAAATCAGGCCTGTATCTCTACTGAGAAATTAAGGACTTAATAATACACTCAGATTTTATTAGATATGGGAGTGAACATTAAAGAACAGGAGGAGATACTCAGGGTGTCCCAGAGCAGAGGATCAAGCAAATAACAAGAAAACCAAACCAGGAAAAAAACCCAACCTGTAGCATGTGCAGCATGGTGTCCTTACAGACTGGGAGACTGAGCCTGGGGAGATGTCAAACACCCCAAGCTTGGTGACATTCAACACTACACAGAACAAAAAGGGGAGCGCACAATGGTGACAAAAAGGTGGACACAACAGCTGCTGCCGTCCTTCCCTCCTCCACTTCCCTGTGCCAAGGAAACAGTTGTGAGAGCCAGGGAGGGCTGAGGTTTCAGCAGGAGGGCTGAGGCTGCGGAGACGCGACACACAGTCCCTGTGCTTCACTACTGTAATTAAACAGAGCACCTCAGTTTTTCTAGAGCTGCCTCACTCAAAGCCTCTCACACAAAAATATTTACATGAATAATAGACCCCTGAACGAACTAATCACGAAAAGAAATTAAAGCGAGATCTAAGCCCATGCTGGCTCTGAGCTGCACGTAGCTTTGCAAAGGGAACTGCCTCCCACTCTGATGCTGTATCTTGCTGCTGTGCTTAATGACTGTAAATGTGTTAATTGAAATTCACGGGGGCTCTTTGATGCACTGCTTTTTTTGTGTGTGCCTGTGAGAATACACACACACTAAAATTCACATATACTGGAGCTTAGAAATAACATCAAGCCCCACAACCAGCCCAAGATTGTCCAAGACAACCTGCATGCAGAAGTCACAACATGGAAACACCTAAAAAAAGGCACCTGGCTGGCAGCACACACAAACACATGGATTGGAGACACAAGGTGTCAAGTCCATCTATTTCTGAGTGTCCAACATGTGACATCTTAAAGCAGTTTGATTTTCAGAAAGAACAAGATTTCTAGTCAAGTTATGAAAACTTTGCCTTAATCTTTTAATGGTGCAGTCCAAGCAGAGGCAGCAATACCCAGGGTATGTCTCAAGGGATGCAGACACATTTCTGGATCTCATGGAGTTCAGACATCTCCATTCTACACACGCACTTCTTAGATTAACACATTTTGGGCCGAGTACTGGGGTTCAGGAGGTCACGTGGTAAAGCACAGGGTCCCCAGATGATGTGATACAGGAGACCTTACAACTAGATCTGTGCTTAAAAAGACTTCTGGACACCTCAGAAGGTTCAAAACTCAAAATCCAGCATTCCAAAAGGAGAAACTACAAACAGGTGTTGAGGTACCTAGTACTTTCTTCATGTGGAGCTCAAAACAAGCACTCGACTGACTTCATGACCTCATGAATGCCTCTTAGTCAACATTATTATCAGTTGCCTATTGATATATATATGTGGCTGTTCAACAGCTACAGCGTTTTGTGAGCTTCCCAGTAAATGAAAAAACAGCTTGTCCTGACTTTCTGCACAGCAGCTGTCAATGGTAAGTTATTTCTGTTGACAGCTACCACGTACTATTACAGCAGCCCTGTGCAGGTAGCAGTGAAACACCACAAGATGCTCGTGGCATACGACCACACAGTAAAACAATAGCAAAACCTCACACCTCCAACCCCTCTGTTTTCTAGACACACCTGCCTCTCCTATAAATACCTCCAGGGCACAACACAGCAGCTTGACACCTGCATCTGCCTGCCAGTTGTTTACAGCTCTGTAAAACCAGCAGCAAGCACTGAAGTACCACCAGTGTTCAGTTCTCCCTCATCTTCCGCAGCAAGCAGTGCTAAACACCAGGTTATGTATAAACTCTAAGGACTTCACCTATGCCACAGCTTGGCTAGAACAGACCCACAAAAACATATGCACGTGGAGAAGAAGTAAATACACTAGTCAGGAGAAACTTTTCCTTGTCTACGTATACAGAAGTAGCCAGAATCTACCATAAATCAGTGCTCATGCACAGCATCTGAAGGGTCGGGTCTCTATTTCTACCTTCAGAATGTCCTGGCCAAAGCTTGTTAGAGCTTTAATAGTTTGTTACAATTTATCTTCCAGGTACTGGTGGCTCTGTTACACAATCTGAGTCATTAGATTGTATTCATTTATTAATTGATCTGCAGGATTTTACAGATAAAAAAATGTTTCAATCTGCCATGACAGTTATAAATAAGTAGGTGGCATTTCTGTGGCAGAAGTTTAACAAACAAACAAACTCCTGTTTCATTGGCACAGTCACACAATTACTGAAATCTTCCAAACTGTCCAGATACTTGCAAGGCTCCTGCCAGTCTTGCAGCATCCATGAAATAATTCAAAACAGAAAAGCAAGAATCTTACACTCCATGTTCCTTCTTTGCAGCAAACACACAGTTCACTTTGCAGGTTTTTATGTTCCATCTGTGTATGTATGATAAATGAAGGAAAAATACACCTGTCTCTGTGAAACCATATCAATAAATTACATACCAAATCAAGGAAAACACAGATAGGGACATTAATGTTGCATTTAGTTCTGAAAAAGATGACATGCACAGTTACTTACTACAATTCTACGTTTCAAGAAATATATATTGCCTTGCATAGAAGCTCTCCTCATATATTTCTCTTGGCTTACCTGCATTCCCTGTGATGCAGGAGCTCTAAAGCCAAAAGACACCTGCTAGTGATTTTTAGTTTATATTGAAGGCAATGAAGGTTTTAGATTTCCCCCTCCCCCCATATGTATTTGAAAATTTTGAGTGCCAATATTCTGCACTTATGCTGCAAGGCCACTGAACTGGGTGCACTGCCCAAGTCCCATGCCAACATCTCCCAGAATGCCAGGCACCCCAGCACTGGTGGGGTTGCCAGGAATTCTGCATCAACCCTGAAGTGGTTAAATACTATTAAAAAAAGACTGTTTCAATTGCACTCTGGCGCTGAGATAAACTAACACAAAGCAGGAAGTCCACAAGGTAACTGGTGTTTTATCACCTCCCTGGCTTCAAAATCACTTTAAAGCAGCCAGGTTTACCATCACTTACTTTTAAAGGGGGAGAGGCTCTCCAAGAAATGAGAGGTGACTTTGGAAAGCAGCCTCCACCCTGCACTGTCTCCATGCTATCTCGATGTGGGGGGGAACCAGCCGAAGACTGAGGTTAAACCTTAACTCTACGTACCAGCTCTGTACTTTCCACTCCACTTCAGACCTTTAATATTGTATGAAGTTGACTTGATAAGCGGAGTGTTAATTGCTTCACACGACAAACCTTCCCCAACGTGCTCTTGGCTTCTCTTCATTTTAACCCTGCTCCAGCAACAAAGCGAGCAGGAAAAATGAAAACAGGTTTAGGTTGGTCTGCTGTTCTCCTCTGCCTTGTCCTGTCCACTCCCAGTCAGTGTCACAGCTCAGCAGGAATGTAAGGAGGTGACTGGAGATCCACACGTCATCCTAAGCCGAGTGCAGGTGGGGAGGAACGGCTCACAGGGTCAGCGCAGGGTGTGGGTACGGCAGTGCAGATCAGGAATGCTGCTGGACAAACACTCCCTTCACAACTGCTTTTGTTTGTTTGGGGGGTTTGTTTCCTCTTTGGGTCAAACAGGTGTAGATGTTGGGCCAGATTCCTTGGTACTGTCAATGGAAGCAATGCCCTGAAGCCAATTCACATCAGCTGCATACAGTTTGTATTTATTCCAAGTGCAGCCCCTTTGCATATCCTGCAGAAGCCCTTGAGCATTACAAAGCCAACAGGATCCGTGCTTTATTTTGAGCAGGCAGTGACAAACACAGTGCTACTAGGAATTTTATACTATATAAACAACAGGAAACAGAGAAAATATGCAATGTTTAACTTTCACTATAATACTCCATAGTTTTCTTCTGCATAAAACCACTGAGCAAACCCTGAACTCCAGCTCATTTCTTCTTATCCCATGGCAATGAGTTCCAGTGTTCCACCTGTATGCTTCTGCACAAGAAAAAGCATTTCTTTTAGCACCTGACACCTTTCAGTTTTATGTCTCATATTAGCAGATAGGAAGAACACTCTTCCTGTAAGTTTTCCCTTTTCTTGCCACTGTCAGAAACAAAGTTTTGGAAACAGACTATTAACAGCAAGCTGTCAGGAAGATAACAGCAACTTGGGAAGAGTAATATTGACAGCTCCTCTTCTTTTCCCTGCCACTGAAGTTGGGAGTTTTCACTCATTTTGATCGAGGCCAGTAGTGAAGGGAATCTTGCTTCCCAAAGCAGGTCAGGCTGTGAAACTAATGGGCTCCTTTGGGACATGAAAATTTTTATTCACACTTTCCTAACCACCCAGAAATCAGTGTGGCCCCTGCCTTCTTGTTACCCCCATCAAGATCTGCTGTGCAAGTGTGTGGTTTTGTCATGGCTTGCACGGGTGTCAAATGAGGTCAGTTCAGAAGGAGAGCTGACTGCCTCCTTTCACCCCTGCAGCCTTCCCCTCTCCTCCTGTTGCTCTCTGCCTCACGACACATATTTACCACCAACGATCCAGAGGAACTCAAAATAAGGGTGGGATTTGTCTCAAGCAGATGGTGCCGAGCCAAGCTGTGGTGCATACTTTGGGAAACCTCAAATGCTAAAGGCTCCTCCAGGAGGAGGCTTCTTGAGCCAGCTCACTGTTCCCAAATGCTCTTCCCAACATGCAGAGCATTTACTTCAGCTTCATCAAGGCAGCCGAACCTGCTGCCACCAGGGCTGGACAGATGCCTCCTTTGCCCACCACACTCATCACCTACACTTTGCAGTCTTCACTGCTCCACGTTCAAATTTAGCCATACCATTTGGCAGGAGGAAGTCGGGGTTATTTTGTATGGAAACAACTCTTAGCACAACAAAAATTAATAGTAAAGATATCTTTTAAAAGATGATGGGATTACTTAACTCTGAAAGAGGAACCTGGGAAACTGGACAGCTTCTGCTCTACCACAAATCTCTACATCAAGTATCTTTGTCTTGATATTGGAGCTACATTAATCTTTTCTAGGTAATAAAATTCAGCAATTCCTGTTAGTATCTTTTCTAGTTGTATTTTTTTGTAATATGAAATGTAAATAACAACAGTTCCAGAGCACTTCTTAATACCCAGGATTTTTTAGGTTTGCTTAGTGGAGAGAATAAGTAGGAAGGGAGGAAGCAAGGAAAGATTTGGAGGGTTAGGATGTTTCCTTTTCGGTGCAATTAGTTTTGCACTACAAGCCCTGGCTAGATTCAGAAACTGCAATCATGACTGAAAGGGAGGTAGACAAAATGAAAGGAAATTAAATATGGGTGTGAAATTAAACCAAAAGGAAGAAAAATAAATGAGGGGAAGAAAAAACAACTGCTTGGGCAAAAGTAAAGACAGAAAAGCTGGAGAACAGAAAACAGCTCTCTGAGTATCCAGAAGCACTTTAAAAAGGTTTCCTGTAAGAGCAAGGAATTTCGGAAACTCTCAACACATTTAACTGCATTCTCTGACAGAAAAAAATAAAAATCATACTGAAGGCTCCACTAGGCTCTTCAACATTGGTGATTTCACCAAGAAGTCTGAATCAAGAGCAAAAGGATGTAAATTTTCTCATTTCGCAATTCCTGGGGGTCAAAAAAAACCTCTTTTACTCATTTTCTTATGCCTGTTTTCTTTCATTGTATGGAGGTGTTTGAACTAAGTCAGCAGATGGGGTTTAGGACATCTGGATTCATTCTGATCTGCAACACTGATGTCCCTTTTTGTGGGTACTCCGGGTGCATCCCCTGCAGAAGGTGGCTGGGCAGGAAACCTTCCTCTCGTCTTGTCTTGGGCTTCAACTCTGAGAAAGGATTGTATCTCACCATGAGTTACATTCTACCTGACATATTTTCCTTCAGCTTCCAGTTCCTGGAGTCAGCTGACCAAAGAGGAAAAGTTAGTTGTATCTTTGCTCACTCCCTCACTCCCTTCCCACTCACGAAATAAATATGGTAAGGTAAATAAAAAGGCTAATTTATCACCCTGGGCTCTCATTTTTAAGTATCTATGACATGGGGGATCCAGACTCATGATGTTTTAATTCTTGGAGTCACAAACTCATCAATAGTGTAAACTCTGAGGAATTGTGCCAATATCCACGGAGTTTCTTCAGATCAGTAAAACTACAATTGCTATCAAAACCTCAGACAAAAAATCTCCACTTTTGTGAACCATCTCTTTTCCTACTGGAAATTTTCCACTCCCCTGTTGTTTTGGAATTCAGTAGAGGTAAGATGGCTTTTCTCCCTAAATGCTCCCTAACTTATGCCTTAAATCATTTCCTTGTTCCATCCTGTGTTTTATAGGATGTTATTATATATTATATAAGAATCACAGAGTAAAGTGTCTCCTATCAAAGATATCACTCTATTAGGAACACGAAGTGGCACATTCACTATGCATTACATTTCATACTCAGTACCCTGAGTGTAACAGTTTTTGTTTTCATAACCTGTTCCTGACACCTAACAAGAACTGGGAGTGCTGCTCCAGGATTTGGCAAGAAGGAACAGGTTGTGGATGAGCAGGTTTCTCTGACTCACCTACATGGATCAACAAGGAAAAATAAAAGGGAGAGGGTGGAGATCACAAAGGAAAAAAAGAGAGCAAGGGAGAGGAGTGACGTGTTCCTTTGGATGCAGCGTGTAATGGAGCTGGCAGGCTGCCTGCCCACGGTGCCACAGAGTTCCAGACATGCCAGTCCAGCTGACTCAGCTCTTTGGAAGAAGGCAAGGGAAGGGAGAAATTTCTCAAGTGCTTCTGATACCCAAGGGATGTGGATCACTGGCCTCTCCTCGAAGATCTTTCAATCTGTCTTTCCCACCAGGGACTCGTGTGGTGTCCCCAGAGAGGGATTAGAGAAAGATGCTCACGTGATAACCCTGTACAGAACTGCTTATGCTCATACCAAATCCTTCCTCTGTGGTTGTTGGAAAATTCATCAGCACAGCTTTATCCCACAACCCAGAAATGTCAGGCCTTTCCTAGCCAAGGCTAACTGCTCTCAGACAAGACACTGTCTCCAAGGAGACGAGCAAAATGCAGGCACATGAAGGGGATCCAAGTGAGACAGAGTCTGCGGCCCATGTCACTTTTCTATATAAAAATTTCATCATCAGATTTTCAGCAGTGTATTTTTTGCATATGATTTATTTTTGAGCAAGACCTTGAAGCCCTTAAATCACTCTGCCTCTGCCTACCTGTGAAGGCAGCTCTATGCCATGATACAGCACCACGCAGGGATGGCCCCGTCCTGTTCAGCTGAGGGGAGACCCTGAGCTGTCATCACAGAATGGTTTGCGTTGGAAGGGACCTTAAAGATCATCTAGTTCCAAACTCATTCCACCAGACCACGTTGCTCAAAGCCCCACCCAGCCTGGTCTGAACTTCCACTCCAAGCTAAAAAGAGTATGAGGAAAAAAGTACCTATTTCTCAGCAAAAGGAAGCAAAACACAGGCTAAGGCCTAGGCTGCCAAAGCCCCTTATTATCAATGAAATCAAGCAGACCTCACTGTATTTAAAGTTAAGAGCCATGCTGAATTAGCTCCAAAATAAGCACTGGGATGAGCTTGTGTTAATTTTTCAGTCAGGATTCTCACCACAGACCCTCAGCCAACTCTGGGCACATGAGAACATGTATGCCTGTCTAGCTGGAAAAGAAGGAAAGGACGTCTGCTTGGGGAGCACAGCCCCCCATGGTAGAGGAGAGCAGCTGGCTCTCCAGGCACAGGGAGGCTCGGGGCAGCCTCAGCATCCAGGGAACACTGCTGGCTTACAGTGGAAATCCTGCTCGGTTACGCTGTCCCACGGATGGCTTGCAGCACTACCCACAGAGGCAGAGC
This sequence comes from Pithys albifrons albifrons, assembly GCF_047495875.1. NCBI lineage: Eukaryota > Metazoa > Chordata > Aves > Passeriformes > Thamnophilidae > Pithys > Pithys albifrons. Next base: position 37,437,710 of record NC_092465.1, read on the forward strand.
AACTCTTGCACCTTTAATGCAAACAGCCCAAACAACCTCAAAGTAGAGGCTTTACGAAACACAAGTGATCTGTGGCCTAGGGATAGCTGTGTGGCTGGGGACCATCCCAGCCCGGTGCTCTTTGTCAAAGTTTCAATAGTCAGGGCCTCACCAGCACTTCTGCAGCTTCAGGAATGAAGATAGAGATCTTGACTCCCTGTCGCAAGGCAGGGAGGGAACTTGGGGCACCCTGTCTGAAATCAACACAGCACAGTTATGCAAAACATGTGTGCAACTGGCATCTCTTGTGTAATCCTGGCTGCAATCAACCTCTCTAACCACTCCAGAAAGGAAGGAGGGGCAGAGGGTGGAGAAAGTTCACACTTAGATCAAATAAAAAATGGGAAAATATCCAGAGAGCTTTAGTCAGGTAAAAACATAGTTCCCTCTCATGGGAAACCTCCAGGACAAGTTTCCTTGAACTTCACACAGAGTTATAAATAGGAGGAGAGTCACACAGAGTTCAGTACAGGTTCACTGTAAAAAAATCTAGACATTCTCATTTTCCTTCTCGAGTGATACCCATCGATATCTTAACTGTAAGCCAATTCATAATTACAGGTTGCTGAGAGCTCAGGAGAATATATCAGCAGCAGCTTTCCACAACTCTGCTGTGGCGTGGGTTATGGGTTATTTTTGTCCCCCTTCAGTTTCTCTTGGCTTCCTTTCCAGAGGGCAAAAATACCTCTCTTACACCTTAAAACACTCTTATATTATCAAAAATGTCGGGGTGGTTCTCCATTTCACAGTGCCCCATAACACAGCTCTGAGATCTCAGTGAAAGAAGGCCCACACCACCATTTGATTCCAAGCTCAAACATTCTCAAGTTGAAAGGTTACATACACTCCTTCCAACACTGACAAAGGCCACTTCCAAATCCTGGGCCCTCCTTTCCTCAATGGCAATATGCAGAGGCTTTTTGCCCCTAACAAGAGTTTTCTTAACGGGAAAAAAGAAAACCAACATTTTTTTTCTCCTTAGAGCTGCTGGGGCATTTATCTTGGTTTTTTCCAGAAGTGCCTTTCTCAAGTCAAAACCACGTTTGTGTCTCAAGTGAACAAAAAAGTTCTCTGTCACTTCTTGGATGTCTGTCTGCAAAAACCATTGCAGCCACCTTGGTGGGCTGCCTTTGGAGCAAGGAGGCTGCTAGTGTGCTACATCATGTCCCTCAAGCTTATTCTAACACAATGAAACATTCAGCTTCCCAACACAGTGTGGAGCCCAGTTGTGCAACACCTGCACTTAAATTCTGGGTTTGTATGTCCATCTCTCAACTCAAGCATAAAAATACTGGATTTCTGAAACAATCCCCAACAATAAGGAAAACAAGGCCTGTCTAGCTTGAACTGAAAGGAGCAAAGGACCACAGATCTTTAAATACCAGAGCTACTAGACTGTCACCTGCCAGCCTGTCCGTAGCAGTTCTGGTGCAGAAAGACAAATGATGCACACAAAGATACCTTGGTGTTTAGGTCCCTCAATTTGCAAATTGGGTCTCATGGGGGTTTTTTCCTGTTTCATATTCCCATCACTGAAAGAAGGATAACAAGGAGGCAACAACACATACCCACTTCACACAGGCTGATGGAATAGATTGGGTTTATAAATGGAACGACACAAAAATTGCAGGCTAAATAGTAAGTCCTTTAGTATATTATTAATAATCACCTTACTATTGTGTCGGAGATAATCACGCTGGTATCAGGGTATAATACCTCAGTGGTTATGGTGACAATACCAAGTTATTATTCCTTCCACTTTGTAATTATCTCATTTCACGACTGCACAAAGACTAGGTAAAGCCAAGGAGATCACATACAACGCTGTGCAGCAGGGGCACCAGCAGCACTGAACACTCCATGACGTGCTTCCATGACCTTCACTGCAGCGACACATGTGCCCCTGGCAGGGACTCGCGCATCCTGCCCTCCCACCACCTCAACTAGGTGCAGAAGTGCTCTTTGTTTTCATTTCACTGGCAGGCTACTGAGGCAGAGGTAAGGCTAAGGGGTCTGCATCTCTACTGGCCTCTGTGTCCAAAGTGTAAAATGACTTTGCAGCTTAGGTCCCTCATAAAGAAGTTAATAAGAGTAGCAAAACCCCTCAAAATTGGAAATAAAATGAAGAAGAGAGAATTAGAAGATACAGGCAAACTAGAACAGAACCAATGCCAGATATATGACTACAGCCTGTCACAGTGTAAACTGAGTACAGGAATTACTCACAGACACAGAAGCCAGTGTTAGGAAGGGCAATAATCTGCAGCAAAGGAAAGGATATTTAAGGTTAAATATCGGGATGAGAGTCACAGCTATAAAAAGCAGATGGGAAGTGGAATTGTCTCCCTAGGGAGGTGAGAGAAACAGTGTCTCTGGATGTTTAAAAAACAGGTTAGGCATGCTGTTAAGAAGGACTGCTGTTCTATATGTAGAAGTCTTACTACATTCATGCTTTTTTGATGCCAGTGAAATCCCACATATGGCACTGTGGCAGAATAAAAACCCAGAGGACAAAATCACTGTCTCATTTGCTCCTCCAGAGCAGGATGGTTGGCCTAAGAACTGGCATCACCCAGCAACGGAGAGGTGTCTGCTCTCAAAATTGCAGCCCAGTAGGGCAGGACCAGGTACTTTGTTCTGGTTGTATGTGGCCCAAGGGACACAAAGAAGGACAGAATCTGACTGATGATGCCAAGGTGTGAATTGCTAACATGGAGGGAAGAGAGAAGATATGCAAAAAACTGATGTAAGCAGCTCCATCCCATACACACACTTCCATCTTGGAACAGGTATTCCATCACAAAGAAAGGACCTGGTCATAATTAATGAGGGATGATCTGATGTAAACCTTCCACCATGATGCTGCTGTTCAACAAGGACCTTGTTACCTCCACATACTGCAGTGCTGTCTGACCTTCTGGATGAGGAGAGAGCAGGCTCAGGAGGTCTGCAGAAAGGGGCAAAGGACATCCTGTACACACCTTGTTGCCCTGCAGAACTAAAATCTGGCATTGAAATCTCCCCCTGTCATGGTGAAGCTGCAGTGGTGGGGTGTTCGTACTCTTCTCCATTTTGGGGTCCAGGATCTCCTGTTTTAACACAAAACTCTCCCTTGCCAAGGGTTCAGAGACTTAACCTGAGACAAACCAGCCAATTTTGTCTCCCAGTCTCATTAAAGAGCAGAAATGTGGATGATCAAGAAAAGGACGAGACAAAGCAACTTGTCTCCAGACCTGCTCTGCCCTTCTTTCTGCTGAAGAACAGATTTCTTGTTGGTAGACCAGGCAGAGATGTAGCAAGGCCATAGTCCAGGGAGAGACACCAGGAGGGACCAGATCTGTCCCACAGATACCACGATAAATCTTAGCAGCTACTAATCTTGCTGTGAACTGGTATTTAGGATGAGAACACTCCCGTGGTGTTGGTGTCTCTCATCTCTAGGAGAGTGAGTGAGCCTGCCCTCATCCAGCCCATTTACAGACAGCCCCCAAGCACTAAAGGAACAGGCCACCTTCTGATTATGCTGAGGCTCCACAAGAAACACTGAGCTGCAGGGCATCTGTTCCCCTTGTCTCAATCACAGTCCCAAGGAGAAGGGAGTGGGAAAAGAGAAAAGCTGATACCCAGACCTAAGAGAGGGAGGTGTTCACCAGGTTGGTACGCAGCACATCTACTTTTGCTTGCCAGGACCACTTCTCCTGATTCTCCCTTTTATCTGTCAGAAACAAATCTCCTGGGCTCAACAGTCAAAGCCTGATCTGTAACTACTGCAGATAAGAGGGAACGAATCTTTATGGAATTTTAAGACTTTCAAAAATCCAAGAAGCAAAAAGTGAACACCTCTTGCCTTTGGGTGGAACTGTATTTGGGTCACCCTTTGTAGGATTAAGGGGGGTGCGTTAATGACGGTCAGAAGAGATCAGGCACAGCAGCATCAGAAGGCTTGAGCAGAAGGCTTACAACTAAGTTTACAACTAAGTGTTTATTTTTAGTTACAGCTTCACTTTTTATATATCTTATGCCCAATATATCATGACGCTATTGGTTAGTCAGTTCTCCTAATATATATCTGGCAAGATCCTACTGGTTACAAGGTATTTCATTCTACAGGCAGCTCTCTGCTCCTTAAGGGTGCGTTCATTAATTACCTCAGACCTTAGGAGATACACACACACGCTGTCACCCCCTACAGAACTGTATCTTTTGACAAGTTCCCCCCAAATCAAAGCCCAAAAGTACTTTTCTGGAATGATCATGACCCCATGGCATCTTTAAATCAAAGAATTCTTTGATTTAAGATTTCTCAGAGGTAATTATGCTCTGTACAAAAGGTCTAGCATGACCAAGCTTCTATACTGAGATAATTCTGAACACATAAAAGATGATATTTTCATATAGTTGATACCAATATTTATCACAGGAGTGTTCGGGTGGTGAAGAGAACCTCCCCGCCTCTTCAAGGATCAGGTTCAGATGAGACTTCAGCAAAAGGAGGGGATATAAGGTGGCTCCATAGAGGATTAAATTTTAAACAGGGGTCCCCAGGGGATAAAGACCTGGCATAACAAACTCCTATACATTTTGAGCTTACCTTGTAAAAATACACACACAAATAAATGGAAAGCAGAATACCAGAGATTTTAGACACTCTGCAGCACAGAGTGAAGGCCTCTGGGCACTGGAAGCATTAATGAGAAAGCAGAGCTGTTGCAGGACTGTGCATATGCTAATAGCAGTTTGGAACCCGCAGTACGATAAGAAAAACCCAAAATGATTTTGTGACGAGGTTAATTCCACCGAGTTTAACTCTAACAGCATAAGAAAACCTGAGAGGAAGAGCAGCTCTGCCTGATTAAATAGAACTCTAAGCATCAGATCAACAGAATAAATACCCACCGGCTCATCACAACCAGGGGAAGATGCTGTTTGCTAACCCGTTTGAAGAAATGGGATTTGTATGCAAAATATCCCCTCACCTCGTCACAAACACACTCAGTTTTTCACAGATAGTATCCTGTGTGTTCACTTTTCATTTTTTCCCCCATTCACAATGTATTTCAGTCAGTACAGTTCAGAGTGCAATGAGCATTTCAGGTCCCAAGATTCTTCTAATTATGACATTCTTACAGAGCAGATACTGGGTCTTTTGACAGTGGAGATGCAATAGTGGTAAAAGTCTCCTAAAGATGAAAAAATGCAGTTTAAAACATTGACTCTTCATTATTCTTAATAACCATCTTTGCCACTGTTTCAGTAATTCTCACTGGCTCTTGACAGCCAGAAACTCACACACAGCATTGTGCATCCAGCACTTGATCCAATTTTTCAGCTGGACCGAGCCACTCACAGGTGGGATGAGTCTCCCAAACAAGTATTGAGGCAGGCATGTCACCAGGGTTAGGAAAAGGGTTCCTTCTACCTCCAAGCACAGCTGCACACACGGATTCTGCCATTCAACTCCAGTTCTGCCATGGCGCGTGGGACACCTCAAACAGCTCGCTGCCACCCAGGAGGGCTCGGAGCAAAGTCCTTATGGACAAGAAGAGATGAGAAAGATGGACTTGCTAACCAAGAAACATGGAAAGAGTTTCTATGAATGGGAGATTTTCCTTTTTAATTAGACATATCTTTTATCTCGCACACTATACGTAGTTTGCTAAGAATGTGCTTTTGGGAGTTTTTTGCCTAAGCCTTTCTTTTCAAAAGAAATGCTTTCTGCTTTTCTTTTGCCAATAAAGTAGTACCATTAGTTCAGTGCTACTAAAGAGCTGGGCAGTAACAACCAACCTGCAGCAGCAATGCAGGAAGAAGGGGAGAGGAAAGAGTAAATATTTGTTGAAAGCAAAAAAGAGGGAGAGGGAAGCATTTTCTAAGCAGGAAAGATGTAGCTTGGAAGCAAATTTTAAAATGTATTGTGAGGAAAAGCTTCTGTGACAGGCAAAATAATGGTCTGACTACCTGGTTTTTTAGAAAGAAATAAACAGTAAAACTGCTTTCATATATGAATAATACTTACCTACTCCTACAGTAATGGAACATGACTGAAGTTACCAAGATAATAAAGAAAAATCAGGAAATTCCAGAATTAAAATTCATGTGCCCAGTTTGTGTGCACACATGATGAGTCAAGTCTTTCACTCACAAAAAAAGTTGCCCACAGGACCATCCTTGCTTAGTGCAACGGAAGGATGGTTCTCTCTTAATCAAACCCCATTCTGTAGGGTGTTTTTGCCCTTTAGCAAGTGATCCCATCCCTCATTTACGACTTTCTGCCCAAGCCCTGCTCTGAAAACTAATGCACTCCTCTTTGCTGTGGGCTCTTCCCGATGTCTCATCACTGCAGCCTTGACTTTTTCAAGTACTGTCAAAGCGTTTATATTTACAACTGCATTATGAGGGGAGGGTTGATTTGGCTTCGCTTTAGACACAACAGAAATCCATGTCAAAACACCACTGCTAATTTTATATACCTATTAGAGGATGCCTGGCTTTTTGGGATAAAACAGCATCAGCCTGTACATTGTATCTCAAAGTATGGAGGTCAACATCTGGGTGGTTTAACCATCAGATTGACCTGTCAGATCAACTGCCTTCCTTAAAACTTACAGGATTTGCTCATTAATTGCCTACAGCAGAATTTGTCTCATCTAGTTTGTATCTGCCTTTGTCTTGTTGTGCAGTTTCAGAGAGGATGGAGAAGACACAGACGTTTCAGGGTGAGACAGCAGGTACTCTGTGACTGCCAACAGCAGATTGCCTTTGCCTGGATGTTTTCCTATTAAAACAGCAAAAGCCAAGCAGGGTGAAGCCCATCCCCACTCAGTGGGTTTGCTCAGTGCATCCTGTGGGAGGGGGCTACTGCCCTAGCCCTCCACAGCCTGTCCTCACACTCCCATCCTGGAAGCCCTCTCAGGCTCCCCTCCTGTGTTACCTGGGTTGTGGAACTATGGAGTTCATTCTGAAAATAACGTCTGAAAGTTCTGTAAGTACCCTGAGGTTCGTGCCCACTCTTGGCGTTATTCTGTGTGTGAACCTCTCTCCAAACATTGTCCTACCACGTCCCGAAGCATCAATATATTCCTGAAAACAAAGCAGCTGCATGTGGGAGGAAAATACAGACACAAAGTTCATCAGAACTCCATAGGTCTGTAAAAGGTAAATAACTGCGGGAGTAAATCACTGCAAGATAAGTCCTTAATTATTTAGGGCTAAACAGCAGCAGCCCCACAGATGCAGAGCAATATTTTGTTAATCACTCGTCCTGCAAACACTCAGTAAGATATTATTCTGCACGAGGAAGGGAGGCAAAATGTAGATTGTGCTTCTTAAAAACATTTTCAAATGAAGAGGCACTGAATTAATATTAAAACGCATGAACAAAGTATCCATTCAAAACAACACCAAAAAAAGCTGTCATAATTTTTTTTAAAGGTTAACAGTAACTTCAGCTATTTCAGATGCCTCAGAGATGCTTCTGCTAATTTCTGTTTGCAATTACATTTCCTTATTTTTTCACCTTTCCTGTTGTACCGTATGAAAGCCCTGCACTAGGAACAGGAAAATCTGACTAACTGGCAGTAGTGAGAGGGTGTCACTGACTAAGTGGTGACACAAAGAGCTCTCAAATCCACAAAGCAATCCAGCTGGGAGAAAAAAAAAAAGATATAACAAACTTCTTCAATTCCTTTCTTGCATAAGTTGCCTTCCATAGCAGTTTAAGATCTTGGGAAGGAGAAAAGAGTAAGGGCTTTTGCTTTGGTGTTTTTTCATTGTTCTTGTCTGGTTTAGGGGTTTTGTTTTAATTTTTTTTTATTAATAGCACTCTCTCATTAAGGAAAGAGGACATATGTACAGCATAAAAAAAGGAAATTGCTCTTGCATTTATGAGATCATGTGCCAGATTCTCATCTGGTGCAAAATAGAAGCACCTTCCTTGCTTAGGGGATGTAATTCCAATCTACATGAGCTGAGGATCTGATCGAAAGAGCTTTCCTCTTATAAATACAAAAATATATTCAGACTCACTTCTATTTAGACATTAAGTACACCAGATTGAAACTGGTTTGAAGTCTCATATTTCAACAAAACAGTTTTCAACCTCTTCTTTCTATACTTTATCTGATACCTTCTTTTCTGGTCAGAAGTAGCAGAAGATGTCACTGTTGACAGAATTATAGATTCATTTAGGTTGGAAAAGACCTTTGATGCCGGTACTAGATCTGCTGTACCGTCCAGGCCTACTTAGAGACCCTGATGTGTGCTTTATAAAGCAGAGAGTGCTTGTATAGTACACTGATATGAAACTGTTTAAGTCTCTGGGGAACATCAACCCAACTTTCTGTGATCCAGGCTCACACGGGTGAGCATAAGCCAGCTCAGCCTGTCTATATGGCAGGGACAGAAAGGCATCATGCTCATGTCCAGAGTGGCGTTTCACTCTTGTGTAGGCTTTATGTTTTAGGGCAATAATCAAAGTTTTAACTTTTCATCTGTAAGCACTACTCTAAGAATTGTCTTGCAAGAGTATTTTGGGAGCACCTGTCTGTTCTGCTGGCTCTCTGCTCAAAGCTGCTCTAGCTGAGAGCTTAGATGGGTTAACCCTTTCTCCACTGAAAACGAAGCACAAAATTCCAAACGGAGTGGTGCTGAACACAGCTAAGTCAGTGAGCTAAGGCAGTTAGGGCAGGAGCTCCAAAGGAACTCATGTGCTAAGCAGCTTAGGTGCCTTCGGAAAATCCCACGCCTCTACATTTCATCCTCACGCAAAAAGTAGAGCCATCAGCCATGTGGCTTTCACACAGGAAGAACAACCTCTATTGATGGCACTATCTAGGTAACAAAATTATTCTTATTTTGAAAAAATCTTCAACTGCAATGTTCATGCTTTGTAACACAGGACACTTTTTGTCACAACTCCATTTTAATTTTGATTGTGAACATTTTTATTGTATTTTGTGTTTTATTAAATTTCAAGTTGAAACTACAATTATGGTCAGATGTGTCAAAACTGCACCTCACACTTTCACAGACATTTCCCCTTTTGACTTTTAGATCAAATCCTCTCAGCTGACAACTCAAGCAATTCTGTCCCAGCCTAGTCCCACAACTACATTCCTCTGGATGCTCAAGCATTCTGTCAGCATTTTCCATCAGAACAGCCTCCTGAGTACTCCCCGGTTTACCTGGACAAACTTACTAACTTATCCTTTCCTATTCTTGGAAATGCCAAGGCAACTCTGTATCCTAAGTCCAACTTAATGCTCATGAAATAGAAACCTCTAATGAGAGAGGTTGACCCTGCAGGAGAAATGCATATAAAGAGTCAGGAAGCCCGTGCAGGATTTCTGTTTGCAGCTGCACTTCAAGCACTGTGTTTCAGCAGTCACACCTCTGCTAACACCTCAAAGTTCATCTGTATTGCTGTCACTTGCAACCGGTCCAATTATCTCTGCTCATTCAACAACGAAAAACACAGCCTCTTGTAAATGGCCTGAACACACAAGTTGAACATTCTAGGAGATAAAAAACGCAGCAAGTTAAGATCTTACTCAGGAGTCCTACACAGATGAGTAAGTGGGCAGAATGCAGCCCCTTGGTGCAGAGTACAGGGACTAAAACCACATCTGATCCTGATCATCAGGGCTCCCACAAGACTACCAGTGTCGGGTGTTTCTTTACAGCATATCAAGAAACCATGTAAGTAGGCTTGATATGGACATGATATTATCACTTAACAAGGTAAGAGAAACCCAGTCTCTCCCGGCCACCTTGGGCTCCAGGGTGAGTGCCGTGGTTGGCATGAATTAGGACTGCACAGCAAAACGTAACTGAACCAAAATCGCAATTCAGAGGTTTCTGAAAGATGAACAAGTTTGAACTCCACCAGCATATGGCATTTATTAGTTGAAGAAATGGGTATGAACTATCAAGCAGGCTTCCAAGAGCCCAAAGTTATTCTTTGTGATCCTTGGAATTTCGCAGTCACTTTGGGGCTAAGAGTGTCAAAACAATCTGCCAGCGGAGCCTGGATACACCCAGGGAGACATTGGGAGGGAAATGCGATAGCATCAGCAGAGGAGCTCAGTTACACAAAAGGAGAGGTGTGGCTGAACCACAACTTTTCTGATTCACATCAAGGCTTTCCCAAAGGGGAGAGCTGCACTATCTGAGGAGGATGGTACAGACCCAGAGCCACCAGGAACACACAGTTACTTTCACTACCTGCTTCACTGGGACGGTAGTGACAAAGGAAGGAAGAATTGGAAGAGAAGCCAAGGTGGGCTCACCAGAGTGCGTCCTGAGGTGTCCTGTGAGGGCGTCCCTCCGCCGGCAGGCGTAGCTGCAGAAGGGACATTTGAACGGTTTCTCCCCAGAGTGCAACTTGATGTGCCTCAGCAGGTTCCCCTTCTGGGTAAAAGAAGCTCCACACTGGTTACAGTGGAAGGGGCGTTCACCTGGAAGGGAAGGGGAAGGGAGAGAGCTGTCAAGACACATCTGAGGGTGCACAGAGGCCATTATCCTGCTCTTTGTTAGCAGTGCCATCTTACATGGGTACAGTCCCCACTGCCACTGTCACATGGCACTTGCTAAAGTGAGAGGCCATTTCTTTTGCACAACGGGAAAAGCCTCCAGTAGGGATTTGAGGATCTTTACTTGAGGTGATCAGTGCAGCCTGATTTTCTTGAAAGTCCCTTCACCTCAGAGGTTCTATCCTTCATAAAAGATGAGCTCTGCTGAAAATTTAGATCCATCCTTGTCATTTTCTAGTATTTATCTCTCTGGTTTTGCCCTCATTTTCAGTATAGGTCCAATCCACAAGAGTATTTAGAACTGATCATAACAATTGGACCTTAACAAAGATGTTAAGATCTTTGCTTCAAAACAAACCTTTTGCTTGCAATACATTTCAATAGAAAGTCCTTCTTAAAGGCTGTTTTGCACTGCTAGAGTGGCATGAAGGGAATCCCTACAAGTGAGGATCAGGCCCACAAGCTTTGGGCAGAAGCAAACACCGAGAAAAAAATCTTTCACCATTAAACTGTGAAACAAGCAAGTTTGCACTCTACATAAAACAAATTAAAAAGACTCACTTGATGAAAAAATAACAGAAACTCTAAGACCTTGCCCTCTTCCTTCACCTCATGTGTTTACACATGCACACACACACACATCCAAAGCTTATTTTTATGTTAAACCTTCATATTTGCCCTGGACAGTGGGGACTGGGCTGATAAAAAGAAAGCAAAATACTTCTTTTTAAATTGTTTTTTTAGAGGAAATCCCCTAACAAACTCATACAGGTTTTGTGAAATATCAAAACCATACTCTATGTCAACATTTGTTGAGGACACTCAGACTCTTCCAGCATTCTTGGGCAGCTCTAATCATCTGCTTATGTCCTGTTGAGCAAATCAGTTGAACACAAGCATATACTTGTGCTGGCCACTTGCCCAAGTGCTTTACTGCCTCTGGGCTTTAGATCGCAGAATCACAGAATGGTTTGGGTTGGAAAAGACCTTAAAGATCATCTGGTTCCAACCCCCTGCCATGGGCAGGGACACCTTCCACTATCCCCAGCTTGCTCCAAGCCCCGTCCAACCTGGCCTTGGACACTTCCAGGGATGGGGCAGCCACAGCTTCTCTGGGCACCCTGTGCCAGGGCCTGCCCACCCTCACAGGGAAGAATTTTTTCATAATATCTAATTTAAATCTACTCTCTTCCAATTTAAAGCATTACTCAGTGTTTACACCAAGTAAGGCCCCAGTTCAACAAGGTCTTGAACATTAGATTTCAGATGTAGCAGCCTCATTCACCTTTTCAGCGTATCATCTATTATGGAGCCTTGGCCAAATCCTGGTGGGACCTTCTGAGGTTGAATTCAGTGGCCTGAAGCACAGATCTTGTGAAAAACAAACCCATTCTGTGATCTTTTCACATCTCTTAAAAGCCTTTTTCAGCTGCTCTGAAGTGATTACTCCCTTGCTGGACAAAATGAATACTATGCTTTTATCAAAGTACTTCTGGTGTCTAGTATAAAGTCCAAAATATGTCTAGAGTTTGAAATGGAAGGAGAGGGAGGAAAAGAATTCTTACAGATGTCCACAAGCAATTCTTGCCTCCTTGGTTTAAATCACTGCCAGAAGGGCAGCAGAAGTAGGTGTGGTATGTATGTGCCATACCTCTGCAACTTTACTTCACATGTGGAAGCTGGAAATCACACCTGAGATCACTGCAGAGGCACTCAAGAAGATACCAAGGTTCCTACAATGTCACCAAGAACATTACGGAGCAATGATGAAAAAAAAAATCACGGTATAAAGCTCTTCTTGCAATACACTGAACACAAGCTCATTAGAATTGATAAAGAGTTTGTGGTTTCCCTTTCAAACTCCCACACTATGCTTAAAGGATCTGATTAGCCATTATCTTCTTTTATATCATTTCAAAATGTCCATAACAGAGATATGTAAAGACACTGCAGCAGAAAAATACATGGGTTTTTTCTTCTTTTCTGTTTTGCTTTCGCTGTCTGAGAAAATAGGCAAAGCCCTTTCCTTTGACACGTTTCTAGGTATTCTGGAATGATAGGTTCAGTTTCAGGATGACAACATGAAAGAAGGTAGCACGTTTCTTACCAAGTCTAAAGTCTTTCCTTTTACTCCTGCTGTATGTAAAACTTTGCAGTTACTGTGTTTCACCCGCTACATCACCCACTTATCTCTGACATTTTGGAGCCAACACATAGCAGGTATTTACTCCTCAATAAACGGCTGCTCAAGAGATGCTGAAAGCCTTTGTCTGGAATTCAAATAGTCACTGCAACACAGTCCAGTGGCAAAGACCACATGAAAACACTCACCACAAAATAGCCCATAGTTGCTCCTGTCTCGAAGCAGATTCCAAGAGCACATTTTACCTTAAATAACCTTTGTGTCTATTTAAAGCCAGCATGAATTCATTTTTCCTCCTGGCTTCATTCCGGGCAAATAGCTGCTTTGATCTGCTTGTTACACTTTTGTCCAATCATTGGATTCCAGCTCCTTGTTTAAGCTGTAGGCTTGTGGGATGCACTTTGGTCACACCTTCGTGCTATTGATTAGCAGTTTTACATTTAGCACAGCTAATCTGAGAGGCCATTATCCAATAGAAGAGTGCACAAAGAGAAGCAAAGAAGATTTTGTTGGTTTTCCAAGAACTGTGCTGGCTGATGCCCACTCCAGACACTACCAAAGAAGCCTTCTTTATCACTTCAATGCCTTGAGAAGACTGTCTTCTAATTATTCCTCCCGCTGCCTTGCCCTAGTAATTTTGTACACTGCTCTACAGTATTATTACTTCCTAGTTACAAAATAACAACCCCGATGTCCTTATTCACCTCCCTTACACTTTTGTGAAAACTAAAGGGTTTTATAAGCTGAAATCAATCATACTTCAAACTAAACATTCACTCACAAAACGTCTTTAAACACATTTTTTCCTCTACTGACAGTCCCTGACTGTGTTTAAAATGCTTTCCTGTCTTTGGGGGTGATGGCAGCACAGACACACCAGACACCACAGACCTATTAAAGGTGGCACACATGAGTACAAAAGAGTAATGACAATTACAAGCACAGTGTATTTCCCACCATTTATAGCTGTGTATTTACTGTTTGACTCCATGCACTTACACTGATTTATTAAAATAAGAACTCCACTGAAAGGTGACTAAGCGAGTTTTTTGCTTTTCAACACGAGAAACTGTGACTGCAATGTCACTGCAAAATATTTTTAGTCTACTTTAAGTATTAAACATTTTCTCTATTATTGAGCTAAACCAGGACAGAGAAAGCACCAACTTTAGTGATTAAAAAAAAAAAAAAAAGAGAGAGAGAGAGAGAGAGAGAGGAGGGGGAAGGGAAAGACTCTCAGGGTGGCAAGAGGGGGAGGAACAACTAACCAAACAAAAAAGATGTTTCTTTTCAACTCCAGTCTTAGAATCTAAAGCCAGACAAAACCAGGAATGCCTTTAAAAGCCTTGCTCTCCAGCACAGGGAATTTAATTATCTAAAGTTACTTCAGGAATGGGCAAGGCAAGGTAAGCCAGAGCTGCCAAGTATTACCTTTCCTAAAGGCTTTGCAAGAGGCACTTGTGCCAGGCAATAATTACATTAATAAATAAAATAAATCCATGGGGCTTTATAATTTTACAGCTAAACAAAATATTAATTAAAAGGTAGGATTTCAAATGTTTACATCTAAATTACAGTAAAATACTGCAGAAACCTCACAGTTCATCCATTACAGCCAGGTCTCCTCAGGGAAAAATAATAATGAATAATAATAAAGATGAAATATTTGAGATGAAACTCTTGAGCTACACCAGTATCTAAAGTACATAAGTGAACTTCCTGTTGTGTAAACAAATTGTGAGATGAAAGTTGAATCAGACCCATGAAGACAGGACAAGCAAGACGTGGACTTTTCATAGTATCTTAAACATATGGCAGCTGGTGGGAGACTTCATAGCAGAAGCTATGAGAGCTGTCTGGCTGATAAGACCTGAAACCAGGCAAATTAACTGATTAAATTCCTACTAATTGATTTCACACATGTCAAATGTTATTTCAAAAAGCAAACCAACTCCTTTTTCTGCTTAATTGGAAGCTTCCTTGCACAGTAACTCCTTTCCCGCCTTGGCACGGAAGTGCTGCGCAGAAGTTTCAGTATGAGTTACCCTTCTTCGAACCTCAGATCAGTGCAAAACACTGATATTTTCAGTGCAAAGCAGCAATATTTTCTGTATCAAAACAGCCATTGGACTGAGGACATAGAGCCCACAGACTAGGCTACCAAGGAGACTCAGATTTTCATAACCCTTGGCTGGTAAGTGTTGTCCCTTTGAAATTAAATGGAGAGACTCACACATTATTGCACTAGGTCTCATTAGCATCAAGGCCTGGTTATTCCTAAAGCAGCAGTCCTTCTACATAAAAATCAGGTCCAGTGGGACTTCAGCATCTCTCCTGGCTAAATGTGTATCTGAGATCTCAGCCTTTTTTGTGTGGCACATACTTTTGATGTACAAACTATAGGTTAGGTACTTCTCAAACAGGATTTTTTCTTTCTTTCCAGCCTCTTAACACAAAATTTCTGTGCCCACACTGCCATGATGATTTTCACCTTTCTGAAGCAGCCTTTTTGTTAATATTCACTTAAGATGAAACATTCCTCCTGATCCATCAGATGCTGCAACTGCTCTGATTCAGTTCTGCCCCAGGAGCACAAACTATCAGCTATGCTCCCAATGCATTGACAGCAGGGAGTGCCAACCTGCCTTCACCCAAGCAAAACACAGAGCAGCAGACTTTGCTCCATTCCTGTATTTGTTATTCCAGGGACCACAGTTAGTCTGCATACCTATTACTGTTCTATCTGATTCAATTAACAGGCTGCACATCACTTGAAATCAGTGATTTCAGAAGGGTTTTTTGTTGGGAAAAACCTACTGCCAGATAGGGCAATTTATTATAAAACAGCAGTGACAAATCTCTCATGTAAAATTCCTGGGAAATCCTGGGTGATTTCCAAGTGTCCCCTGCACAAATTTATGACTGCGTTCTTAGGGTAGAAAAATATTTAAAGTGAACTGGCAAAAATATCAGAAGAGTTTAGTTACTGAGTACTGTAAGTAAAAAGCATCTTCTGCAGAGAGTGATTTCAAAAATCTCAGATCCTCTCCCTTATGCTTAAGCAGAAAATGGGACTTCTCAAAAGGTTAGATTTTAAAACCTAAGTAGAATATACAACTTCTAGAAATTCAGCCCTTTGATTTTTGATTCAGTGCTGAATTGATTCACAGTGCAAGAGACAGGAAGCCTGAGCTAGGTGACAAATTAGAAATTAACCCAAATATAGCCTTTCTACTAGCAAAATAAGAGAGGTGGTCCAATGGAGTTCCTGCAATGTGTTCACATGGCCATTTGTTTGAATTTGTTACTGGTTAGCTGCTTTAGGCATACGAGTCTTTAATAGTGAACAGCACAACTGGGTTTTTCCTCATCTATTAATTGTGTTCCAAAAACTTGAACTCTGCCCAAAGAAACATAAATTACACTCAGAGTTCCAGGGTTGCTTATGTTCAGTTATAATGGCATGGATGCTATGGAGAAACGAAGATTTCTCTTGTGGGCACATAACTCATTTCACTGACTTAGGGTGCTAAAATGCAACCAAGCAAAGATCTGAGATCCTCCTGCAGTTAATACCCCCCAAAAACCCCTAAAAATAACTTGCCAGCAGCCCAAGGGGAGCCTGGGGCAAGGCTGACCTCCCTGCTGGCTCTGTGCCCTGTACCCGGGACCCGGCTTTGCGCTGCCACTGACCCGCAGCATCACACAGAGAAACCACTGAACCTCTGGGTGTTCTTGGAACAATGAGGATAACAAGCTGTGGATATTCCACCCCTGGAAATGTTCAAGGCCAGGTTGGATGGGGCTTGGAGCAACCTGGTCTAGTGGAAGGTGTCCCTGCCAATGGCAGGGGGATGGAACAAGGTGAGCTTTATGCCCTTCCAACCCAAACCATTCTGTGATTCTATGACCCCAGCCCTCCCTTAAAAAGTATTTCAAAATCCAGAAGTGGACTAGATAAAATCTGGACATTACAGTGGAGCAAAAAAAGGAGAAAGAAAGATCACAATTCATGGCACAAGGGAGAACAACGTGTGGACCTCACAGATGACAGAGTCAGCAGCATGGCTGCAACAGCAAGTGGTTTCTGCTTTCCCAAAATGAGGAGAAAGGAAATTTTAATTCTGGACCACTAGCAGAAAGCATAAAGAGGTGAGAAATCACTAAAGGTCCTTTTTGTTACCTCAGAAAATCTGGATTATTGACCTTATCTTCTTCTCCCTTTCCATCTACATCCCCAAGCACAAACCCCTGGAGTATCCAGTGGCAACAATATGTGACCAGTCATCTCCTGTAACAGAAAACTTCGACAAAGATGCTGCAACTTGGGGAATGTGCTGTGGAACATGAAATTTGGACCAAAAGAACAGAGTATGGGAAAGGAGGAAAATAAATCAAATCTGACAAATGGTAATTTTCTGACACAAGGATGTGCCACATGAGGGAGGGGGGTTACCCTGCTCACTAACACAGGGAGATCATCAGGCTTAATTCCTACACTGAGCATTTCATTTATTTTCTGTCAGCAATGACAAATAAACAGAAAGACTTTCTCCCAGTGAAGATTATAAAAACTCTTCACCTCCATTATCAGTTTTTCAGAAACACACTGGTAGGATCAGATAAGCAGTGCCATGGGCTTCATGAAGGAAGTGCTGTGGATCAGGGCATGACTTGCAGCACGTGCACAAGACAGCACTTCTGTAGGTCTGAGGAAGGAACAGGAAATTCCCAGCTTGGTCTGTATGACAGGAAGGGGCAAGTGCACACAAGGATCAGAGATGGGACACTGAGCTCATCTACTCTGGCCTCCTCCACAGCACAAATTATTTTCCCCACCCCTCTGTCTGTTTGACGGAACCACCATAATGTGGCAGGAAAGACAACTGCTCTTCAGGAACAGATGAGTATTGGCTAGAGAAAAGTATGCCCCTTTATGTGCATAGTGAAGCCAGAGCCATATGGCACAGCTTCTAGCCAAGCCTGGATCCCTGGTGCAAGGAAAGCCACACTCATCCCAGCATACACACAAATTACAGCCTCTGCTATGGACCACAGCATTTGGGGTGATTTACACAGAATGCTGACAGGTTTTCGGGGAAGGGAAAAGGACTTCAGTTTTTGCCAATGCAAACAACCAGCCAGACCATGCTTTGATTGTGTGCAGATAAAGAGGAGAGCAATGCAGGATTCAGCTCCCAAAATACTCAAATTAGCTTTGAGAGGTAAGGAAGTACATGCCAGTTGCATTAGCTGATGAAGAATGTCATCCGTTTCCACTCACTGGGGACAACCTCCCTTCCCCCCACCATTTTCCCTTGGGCTGCAAAACCAGACTACCCACAGGTCAGGGCTCATTCCAGAGCCAGTGCCAGCCCAGCTGCTGAGGAAGTGGCAATATATTTTAAAATACTGCATTTTAAAAGATATATACTAGTATGTTAAAAATACTCCTTAAAATCAAGGATGTGGAAATCCAAGCAAACTTCTTCTGTTGTGGACAGTGAAGTAGCAGCACATATTAAAAAACAAACAAAGTGGAGGGGAAAAATAATCCCCCGCAAAATTTGCCAGCTGGTTCACTGAGAGCAGAGCACTGAGCTGCATATTAAAAGAAATGCCATTTCTATATGCTTGAAATCATCTGTATAGAACAGTACATCCCAGCTTCTCTGCTCTGATGGGAAAAGAGTCAGAGCTCTACGAGGAACCAGCAGTAGCCCCAAGGAACAAGTTACCAGTTATGCAATCCCTGCCCACATACGGCCGTCTCGCCGGCACACAGATGAGATTTTGTTCCGTTTGCTCTGAATTTACATGTCTTCTTCAACATGAAAAAGGCAGCTTGTCTGGATTTAAAACACGAACTAGCTATTTAGTATCTCCAAAAATGCAGACCGTTTAATTAAGTACCTAAATCTAATTTTAGCAGGGCTAGTTTAGCTGCTCGAGTTCAAATACATGGACTCTGATGCACCTACAATACATCTGCTCAGATAAGTGCAAGCACCAATGAAAACTTCTCGGGAGGCTGAAAGCTGAGGACTCGTCTGTTACATTCTTGTCTCTCTTTCCCAGTTTCGGTTCTTCAGCTAATGCTTTTCCCCTCTTGTAATTCCTGTCTGAAATCATGACTGCATCATAAATGGTACTGCCATGCTTTGCATTATACACGTATGTTATTATCAATACAGCTTATATACAGGGCATTAACTGTGTAATATGTATTTGTTATTCCTCTGTACAGAAATTCTATTGATCTTTTGCCCATCAAGAGCACACTACTTGACTGCAAACTACCAGGTTTACAAAGAGATTACTCCAAGTCTTTCTTTCTCTACCTTAACCCTCCATTTTCTTTTTTTTTTTTAATATCTTCACAGATATCTCAGTCAGTGTGAGTCTCTCACCCTATTAAATAAGAGCAGACAAAGACAAAAAGCAAAGTATTTTTTCCTTTGTCCAAAAAATATGAAAAAAAATACCCAGTGAGGTTCCACCACAAAAACCTATGCTTAACCCTAATAAGATTTAAGTGTGTATCTTAAGCTTATATTGAAGCACTTCAGGTGACTTACATGTGCTTAAATCTCATAAAAGTTAAGCACAAGCTAAGTGCTTTTTTGAATCAAAGGCCCTGACAGGTAGATCCCTGCAACAGGAGAGAGCATCGTCTTCCAGCACCACCTGTACTTCTGTTGGAGGTGACTGTTACTCCCATCTGAGCTCACTCCTCAGCAGAGGTGAGTGACTACCAGCCTCCTGGGCACACCATTTTATCACACCAGCCATAATGCCCCTGAAATTCCATATCAAGCTCAAGGCTTCATCTTTCAAGCCCCAAAGACCCACTCAATCAGCACACTGCAAAGGTCCTGTCTGCCTCTTGAACTCAAATCCACAAGCCTGGTCAGCTGTTTTGGTCTCCAAACAAAAGTACTGAAACCACAAATGCTGGGAGAGAGCAAGAAGTGAAACCTGCCCCCAGAACAGTATCTGGATGGTGTGGGGGAGCCCAGGAGAGCTTCAGGTGAGGTCTTCCTGATGGAGATGTCACACAGTGAGCAGCAAGCCTGCCCTGGCACCAGGATGGCTGGGTAATGAGTGTCCCCTGCAGGGTTTGCTAATCCCAGGCCCAGACACTTGCAAAGGGAAGTGAGAGATTCCCAGGAAGCTGCTTGCCTTGCCCACCTGTGAGCACCTCCAAAAGAAGGCCACCTAAGACTCACCTTAACAGCTGAAAAGCCTTGCACATGCATGCACACACGCACACATACACACCCCTTCCATGCCAGAGGAGGACATCACCATCTTGCCCCCATCAAGAACAGTAAGAAAAGTAATTTCCAGACTTTAGTGCTGTGTTTAAGAACAAAAGGCTGGAAATCAATGTCAAGGAAGCACCGTGCTTGCCCAAAACAGAGCATCACCAGAACTGGGAGAGCAGGAAGAGAATAAAACCAAAAAAGCCCGTTTCTCCCCTCCCCAACTTTCTGGAATCCCAAGAATGAAAGGGGAAGAGAGAAGAATTGTCAGGTAACATCAACATCAGACGCCACAGGCAGTGATCAGGTTTTCTTTCAGCTGCTTACCAGTGTGGCTCCTTTTATGTACCATTAGCACATTGGGCCCAATGCAAACCATGCCACAGACGTCACATTTCAGTTTACCATTCGGAAGCCGGATTCCTCCCTCGCTTGATAGCTCCTGGATCTTTCTGTTATCCATCATCTCATGATTGTCAGTGAAGGGCTCTTCCAGGCTGCTTCCTTCATCATGAGCTCTGATCTCATCTTCGTGACTCAAGGGCTTCCTGTCATACTCATCATCACTTTGCATTTCTAGCTTTACTGAATTTGCTGAAATAAAAATAAAATAAAATATTAAACCCATGTATTTTCTAAGTTTCCAACCACTAATATGATAAGAAACTTTTTTACTCTTATCAATATTAAATTAAAGCCTTGAAGCTCAAACCCACATGACAGCCTCATGGCGGTGATGGCATCACAAGTTACAGCTGCTTATTTATTCAAGCCTTTATTTTCTTTTTAAAATTCCTCTTTTCCATCCCTATTTTACAGCTTAGAAACTCAGGCATGGTGTGCCAGAGACCTACTAAAAGTTGCAGAGATGCAGCAGGCTTAAGAACTGACCTTCTGCTTCTCAGCTTGAAACACAGGAGTTCCCTTCCTCTCAAGGAAGTGAACCCACAGGAACAAGCCCATAGCCACAGCTGCTCCTTGCAGTGCCCCAAGCAGCAGGGCTCCCAAAGGCACAGCACGTGGAAACAAGGCAGGATCATTCAAAGTGCAGGGACCCAGTGAAGCCGAGCTTGTGTGCTATGCCAGTAATCCCCAAGTCACTCTGCCTGCATGGACAGGTTCCCTGACAGAGGGGAGACCAGGCTCTGGAGAGGGGCCTCTGGTGCTCTTTTGCTCCCACCTTCTAATTCATGTCAGTGGGACACTGCCAAGGCAAACAGGCCTGCAGTGAGACCTATGCTGCTGGATTATTTATAATTCCAAGTGAAATGCGTGCAGATGAAGATCTTCCACATCTGCCTGATAAGACTGATGGGCTCACTGCTGATTTCTGTGATCCTCAGGTGACAGGATAAACCTCGTCTAACCACCAAGAGCTTGTGGGATCAACAAGTCTTTAAAGGAAATTAATGTACCAGGCTATTTCACAGGGGGGTGTCAGTGTAGGGGTGTTTAAATCACCAGACACCCCCATTTTGATGCCTCAATCATTGGTTGAACCTGACAAAAGGTCTGTCCCAGTCACAGCCTCCATCCACAGTGTCAGCCAGAAGGCAAGCCCACGTGTCTGCTTCCCTAAGCCTTGATCCTGCTGAGGGGTTTAACAAGGAGGTGATTCAGCCTTCGTATCTAAGCAGTCTTTGACCTCTGTACTAAGGCCATTAGCATGAGCACCAATGACAGCAGCGGACTTGGAGCACAAATGAGTGCTCTGGGCCTGGCTGGTGTCTCCGAGCCCCACCAGGTGTGCTCCAGAGCAGCTGCCAAGGGGTCCCTGTCCAGGAACTCAATGAGAGAGTTATGAGTAAATGTGTCTAATCACTGTAAGGCATCACAGTTTCAAACAATTGGCCTGGAAACGCCAGAAGAAAAAATCCTACCACTTAGACTTCCTCCTTCATCCTTCTCTCTTCCCCTTCCCAGAAAACACGGGAATCAAAGACTGATGTCAGTGTTGCAACTCTAAATCACTGCTGTTACTCCCAGGCAAAGCATAATGAACAGGGCAAAGGCACCAGAGACCAAGCAATGGTAAGACACTGCTTTTTAATCGTAAAATTGTTGAAACACATCTTTCACTATTCATCAAGGCACTAATGGGAGCTAAGGAACGAAAGTACTATTACGGAAAAGCCCATCCAGAGCAAGGACACTGCCGGATCAGATCGCAGCAGGCTTGTGTCAGCACAGGCACTGCCATCCATACAGTCTGCAACAATGAAATATTTGAGTGCATCATTTACAGAAGGTAATTATTATTTTTGTTATCATGGAGATGCATTTTTTGTTTTTTTAAAAAAATGTAAAAACCAACCCAGACTGAGAGCACAACCAAAACCTGGTCCCAGTTGGTGGCAAGGGGCAGAAACAGGTCAAGAGGAGCCTGTTTGTACGGGAAGCGTGAGGGAGCCTGTCCCACCACAGCAGTGGGAGAAGTGATGGGAAGCCCTCCCATGCTGGTGCCAAGCCCAAGGTATGGTGGGTGGCAGAGCCAACAGTCTCCTGACTAAGAGGATCTACCCTTGGTGGAGGGGCTAAGCAGAAGGGAGGAAAAGTGGGAGCTCTGGCAGCTCCACAAGCTGGCAGGGAGAAAGCTGAGATCCTGGACTCACCTCCCCATGGAAAGCAGGTACTGGTGATTTATGGAAAGCCCACTTTGAGAGCTAAGGAATAGCAGTTCCCTCTAATAATAGCAGCCTTTTGGGGTATTCAGCAAGTCTGAGAATGAAGCCCAAATAAATGGTGTGCTGCCTTCAGGAGCAGGATTTAATGCACTTGGCCACACACGTAGCTACGGCAGAGCCACAAATAGTGCCCTGTGCTCCTCACCCAAAATCCCGGGTCACTGCCATGAGCCTGCATGCTCTCCTGGCACAGGAATGCACAAAATAACCAAAAGCCACATACCAATTGTGTATATTTATATGTACTCATGAGAGAAAGTAAGTCTTGGACCCTGTGCGTCTTCTTATGTATATAATTTTTTGTCTCTATTTCTCTGATTTGGAACAATTAACACTTGACTGCAGTTAGTGCTGAGCACCACGACTTCCCGTTCACAGCTGTGGACCTCTGCCTGCCCAGCACACATGAGAACAAGGCTGTGAGAGCTTTCAATGGGAAGATCATTTACTTTGTCTTGCCCTAGCCCTTCTTTCTGCTCAGTGACGGCTCTCAGGTAACAGTTACACAGCACAACCAAACGGCACGAGCCTCCCCAAACACACCGCGCTCCGCCACTCCTGCAAACGGAGCTCACAAAGCCCAGGCAATTCATGCTGCATCCTTCACAACACCCCAGCTATTCTGTGGAGATGTCCAGGCTGCTTGTTCTTCCTGCTTCCCTCACCTTCGGGGACACAGGGAGCACTGCCACTGTAATTTTCAGGAAGCCTCTGGTAGCTGGGGAAAGGTTTCCTTCAGCTGGGAGTAGTCGCAAGTCTCCAAGGAGGGAGCACACGCAGTGGGGATCTCAGCTCGTCGGGAGGGCTTTGCTAATCAGGTCATCTCCACTGCCTTACATCATACTGGTGTGTGTGTTATCCTGTGCGGTAGCTTGCATACAAACAGGCACTTAAATCGCATACAGTTGGCTTTCTCTGTTCTCAGCCAGCCTTTGAAACTGCAATTACTTAGTAGTGGCACTGCCTTTGTTTTCACCTACAGCACTCAGGGAGCACAATGAACTTTGCTTCGAAAAAAAGAGAAATATTCAAGGGATGCTGATGGCTATCCTTCATCACACACAAGCCTTCACATCAAATTTCACCCTGAGTTCCCTCTCCTTTCTAGTTCACAGGCTTGCTAAAAGTGGCAGGCTCTCTCATTCCTGTGCAAAGTACAAATATGTAATTGGATCTTTTAAAAAAAATTTAAGGTTTTGGGACATTTTCTAAATAAAAAAAAAATCACAGAGAAAGAGATAGCAGGGATGAACTGTAATCCAGCTCACTGCAAATACTGAACTTCAAGTCAAACCATTTCCCTCCAGTTAATACAAGTTCCTTCCACTTTTTCCCAGTTCAGCATAGCACCTGGTGGGGAAAAACAAAAGAAAAGCCACCACAAAAAAGCTTCTACTTATGAATACCAAGCTAATGGCACATATTCACCAGTCCACACAACAGTATTTCTTTTTCCTCTTTTTTTTCTTTTTTAAAAACACCAACCAGCTGATCCTGAATCACACTTTATCCTGAGTGGCTGAATTGAATACAATTATTTTTAATGTTTCATAAGTGCTAATTAAACTGCAATTCCCTGTTAAACAGCTCTTTGGCAAGTTTTCAGTACCAAAATATTTCCTTCATCCACAAATTAGTGTGGCTACAAACGAGAAGTTGTAAGATCCACCTAAGAAAAGTATTCCTAGTATTTCATCCTCTGTCATGGAAATTTCTTTTGGTCAAAAGCGAGATCTGGGGGAAAAGAACCCTTTGGTCTTGATGAGAGGTTTGATCCCCAGGTGGGGTGTAAATTAAAGTACTGGTCATCTTTTTCTTAAGCAAGCAAACAAGAGTGCAATTCCCATTACAGAACAAAATTCCTTCTGTCCAACACCCCGGGGAGCAGGCAGCAGGACTGTGCCCCTCTGTCTCCTTCACTGTCTGCTGTCCTAGGTCATTGCTTATTTTATCTGTGGCCTTGGAAAGCCAGGCTGGCCACTGTCACCAAGGGTTTGTGGTCTCCAGCTAGAGGTTAGCCCTTCCTGGCAGCAGCCATGCACCACCAGCCCCTTCCTGCTGGCCCCGGAGCAGCAGCCCATCCAGCCTGACCCCTCAAGCCCTCCCACGCCTCTTTCCCCATTCCCTCTTTTCTCGCCAGCAGGAAACAAAGCTTTGGCCCAGCTTCAGATACTCATCCTTGAGGAGGCAAAATTCAAATCTGCTGCCCCCGAGGAGCCTTGGATGGCTCTGTGGGCGAACACAGTGAAGGACATTTGCAGCGACACAACGTGCTCCCTTAACCAAAGGTGCCTGATAGCGGCTGGCAGGTGGTGCACAGGCACTCCCAGGGGCTGCTGCAGGTTCCCTGTCAGGGCACAATGTGGTGCAACATTTAAAGCCTGGGTGATGGGTCTGTCTTTACACCAGGATGCAAAGAAATTTAAAATTGTTACTTCCCTCTGGAAAACGAGACCAAGCTCTAACTACAGCAGAACAATGACAGGCAGCTGCAGCACAGCCTTCTGCATATCATCTTGTCAGTGGTCAGTGACACTGTCTATTTTAATCATGCACTTCTCCTAGGCAGTGGATTAATGACATTCCTAATTGGCTGCTACAGACAAATAGAAAATGACCCAGCTTCTCACAGGTTTTGAACCTGGGTACCAAGTTCTCACACACGGCAAGCCTTGGAGGTGGAGTGTTCCTATGCTATTAAACTCCCTGTTTCTATACAATTAAAAGCAGTCAGCAATGGTGAGTGTAGTACAGTTAATTTTAAGAGCTGGAGTGGCAGACCGATGAGTGTTTTGTAAAATGAAAATTTAAGGAGAGGGGGGAGAACCCTTCTGTCTTGATGGATTTTGAAAGTTCAAGGTAAGGAATGCCAAAAGCTGGAAACAATGAGCCCCGGCTCTCGTTCAATCTAAGAGCACTCTGCCAGCAAAAAGGGTCCTTAAGGAGGGTGTTTACATCACTCCAGAAGTGACTTTAACGCATGTTCAAACATACTTTCCTCCTGGAAGAGTACAAAATGGTCTTAGCAGAAAGAAAATTTAATCCTTGAGTTTCTTGGTGGTGATAGAATTTGGGTCTCATTTAATGAGGCTTTTCAAGTTCGTATCAGCCTAATTTTGAGCTATTAAATGTGTAAACAAGAGAACATCAACAAACCTTCCCTTTTTAAAAAGGCACACACAGGCAGTGCCAGAACTGGGCACAGACTTTGCTCTGTTGTCACCTCACAGCCACAAAGTACTTAGAAAATGGGTAGACATTAAAAAGCAAATTAGCTTTAGCAAATTCTATTTAGTTCCTGAGAAAGGAGCAGGCCTCCCTTTCTCATCCTGCTGCACTGGGGCAAAGCAGGTATTGCTCCAAAGCTGCACAGGTGGGGTACTGAGGAAAAAGGAGAGTCAGGAGTGCTCAGGGCACAAGCAGCACATCTGCTGCTGTGGGGTTGGGAACAGTGAACCTCAGGAGAAAGGAAGATGTCTCTTCAATGACACCTGTGGGCAGCACTGCCCCACCAACACTGAAATGGAAGATGTTTCAGTTGAGGGCTAGAAAGGTGTATTTCAGTTTTGCTTTCACAGTAGATTGAGGCTTTCTGGGGGCTTAGAGAGAGGTGAAGGTGTATCTGGATGGAACAAATAAGGGTGAATGTCACCTGCAAAGAGAGGGGAATTACACAACTCCTTTCTCGAGCCAAGTGCCAAAAGCCCAAGCAGGGCCTCTTGCATTACTCACGGACATCCCTGATGCTGAGTGTCAAGTTTGTTTATTGCAAGCTACCAAAGACTCAGCTTTTGGCCACTGAGCCAGTGCAAATCTTAAATGGTGACACCATCCTGTCATGGTGACCTCTGCAGGGTTCTGTCCATTCATAGTAGTTAAATCAAACCAAATACTTCACAACTAATGAAAAGGAGAAAGGAATGATTGAGAAGCTTTGTGCCGAGTCCTTTTCTGCATGCCACAAACGGGATTCTTCAAGCCCACATGGAGGGGGTTAATGCGCCAGAAATTCAGTGAGAACTGATCAGCTTATTTAGGGATCCTTAGAAAATTTTAGTTTTCACATTGAAGAATCTCAGTTTAAGCCTGCTACCTCTGAAGTCAATTTAAACTCTCACTCAATGCAACAGAAGACTTATTTCATATCTTCTGGAGGTGGTGTGTGCAGTAAGTGTAGACTAACAGGTCTGTTACACCCAAGTTTAGTTTAAATTGGGATGTGGTTGCATAGCTAAGCCAAGCTTCAGTCAGGTTTTAGCTGACACAAACTGTGGTTGCCATCCTCTCTCAATCACCACCCCTTCCATCTTTTATACTGACACCAGTGGTCATGGAACTGGGTGCTACAGCAATCTGGTTGGAAACTGATTCTCCTGAGAAAAAATCACTATTTTCAGCTGGATCAGGCCCCTGAGCAGGCAGAGTGTGCCATCACAGCCAGCTTTGACTGATGTGGAGCAGCACCCCAGATGGGACCACACACTTTGAGTAGCAATGGTTCTAAAATACCAGGTGGCTTCTCCCCTAGCCCAGCTGTCCAGGACTAGACACAAGGAATGAAGAGTGCAGCAGTGAAACCTGTGGAACAACTTTTATGCTCAAATGGCCACACAAGTTTATACAAATATGAACCTGAAAGGACCCCAGTTACAGCTGGAAGGGCTCCGATTCAAGCACACGGTATCCCAGCAAGTGCAGCATTAGGATCTGAAATTTCTTTTCTATCACAGGAGCAATTTCTATTGTTTCAATGACTTTTGAGTCACATTCAGTGAGAGCCCTGCTGAAGTCCAGAGGCTGGGGCACCTCATAAGGAGCACCTTGGTGTGAGGATGGCAGTATCCAGCCCAGAATTTGCCCCAGATGCCCAGCCTTTAGGCATGACTGTTTGCTCACCACAAGTCACCCATCCTGCATACCTCTATCTGGCAAGAGTATGAACTCCTAATTGAATATATATGATTGCTCAGTGTCGCAAGATTCCTCTCCAGAAAGACCTCAGGCCAAATTTCACCCACAAATGCATCTACGCAACTTGTACTTACACAAGCAAGAGTCATGTATTCATATCCCAGGGTAGGAAAAGTACTCCTGGTGACCCAGCCTGCTCCTCCCTTTTTGCCTGTACTTACAAAGCAATTATGGTGCAACAAATATTGTGCTTAACTAAATACAAGGTTTCTGCCAATGCCCTACAGATGCAAAAGCTTCCCTTTCCCATTCTCCCTATCCATTTGCAGTGCCAGAACCTGAACCCTATGAAAGATGAATGGACCCACTGGTACTCTGCTCCTAGATGCTGCCCCCTTCGTGGATGCTCAAGCTGAGCCACTTATTAGGCTTGGACTCATGGATTTTCCACTAAGGTCAAATTAGGAGTAATTGTTGGATATCTATTTATTCTCCTACCTGTTTTTGACTGTTTTGATGGGGTGAGAGGGAGTAGATTTTTCTTTTCCTTTTTCTTTTGCTTGAAACATGCTTTTCTGGACAAATGTTATCTAGCAGACTCTCTGCCTTTATAAAGCATCAGCCCAGCCCTTGTGCTCCCCTGCTCTCTCCTGCAGCCACTGGGACTTTCTGCCTTTGTCTTAATGACTTTAGGCTTGTTTCAGAGGGACAGGTGATACTGAGGGGGCTGTGGTGCTCAGCAGGGGTTCTCCAGGGTCCCTTTTCATTGTAACCTCTCGTTGCACAGTTGCTGTGCAGTGCAGGAGGCAAGTTCAGTGATGTGGAGGGTCTCACACAGCCCTTCCCCTTCCCTCTGTCTGCAATGTGTACATCAAATACCACCAGTCTCCTACTACAGCTCTGTTATACTTCAATAGAGAGATTTCTGCTGTACCCTGAAAAGCAGAGAAGAGAGGAAAAACAAAAGCAGGCTCAGTCCTGTAGTGAAACACTCGGACTCTTAAAACATTAAACCATTTTAAGACTAGTTTAGGTTCTAATAAGGGAGCAGAAGAAATACACACTCATTGAGCAAAGACACAACATTAACCCCTAAGTGGATTTGCTAAGAGGCTGCTGAGAGCTCTATATGGTACCAAAACTAGAAGTTTGTAATGGAAAATGCTGACAAACTACAGCTATATGTGGATCTTCCCTTATAAACAAAAATAAAGTAATTTATAACATCCATTTGAAGAGACCAAAACCTCACTGCTCGCTCACTGTCATCTCTGCTTCTTAAAAAGTGCAGGACTTCCTAAATGCTTTCCAGCATACGTAAAGAGTAGTAATTATAACAGTAATGATTATTTCATTTATAAGCAACTTGCTGTTAGGGATTTGCACTATATTTGAAAATACACCTGAAAAAGTTTTTTGAAGGCAATGGAATAAGTCTCTGGGTCTGGACCAGGTACTTTGCTTCATTTTCTGTCATTTTTACCACTAGAGACATTATTTTAAATCAGTAAAAGATTTTCATTACCAAGCTACACATCATCATTCACAGCTTTCAGTAAAAGTTTTATTTATTTCTCATTATGTAACTCTAAATCATCTTAATGCAATCTGACCTAGCCATGTCCTCTAAAAGAGGCACCTCCCCGACTCATCAACCCATGGAAAATTATAGGATAAGCACCTGCCACAAAAATATTTTCTGTCTTTGTCACTACATTGCAAAAAGGAGATTAACAACAAAACCTGTTTCATTTGTTTGTTTGAGCCAAAGCCTTGTCTAGGCCCTTGGAGGCAGGTGGCTGATGCAAAACAATGTGCAGATCCCCAAGTATGGGACCACTTGCAGCCCTGGATCACCACAGAGGTCTGAGCGTAGGGATCTGTCACCGTGCCCTTCACAGCCAATGCTGTGCTGGACTCCTGAGTGATCAAAAGAAATAAAAGGGAAGGCAGCATTGCCTAACCACACTACGACTACCTGATGTTGAAGGAACACTCTTAAAAGCCAGTGTCTCTTAAATGCTGAGTTCTGTCAGCACAGTGCTGTTTTCAGACATGCATTTTCACTTTAGATAGATAAAAAAAGTGTATAAAGTGTATTTCCCCTACTTTTTATTTTATTTTTTTTAACTGATTTCAGATGGCCGGTGGGGATGAGGATCTGGGGACCTGGGATCTGGAGTGACCCACGCACAGTTCAGAGACCCCAGTAGTACTGAATTCAGCCCATTAAGGCAGGACTATGAGCACAAAAATACACCTACATTTCAAAAGGGCTACTCCAAGAGCCAGACACTGATGCTACACTATAAGCATAGCAGAATCTGGTTTAGTCCCTTAACTCTTCCAAATTTGAAGGACAGAATAGTTTATAATAATTTTCCATTTTCAGAATTCACTTCAAGAATCTAAATCTGTTTAAGCCCAAATTTTAATACACTAAAAAAAGGGGGAAGGGTATCTCTGTTGCCTCCTTCCCACAACTTAAAACACACCAGCTATTAAAACAGCAAGACATTTAAATGACTATTCATTCTGATTTTTTTTAAAGCAGTGCTAGGCTTTCACCTGTATCATTATTATGTAGGCAGTGACAGATGGCAATGGAAAAATATAAAATAACTCTTAGAGTATTAACTTTTTTCTGTACCGTATGTGTCAGATTCTTTAGCATAAATAAATGGCATTACACAGTCTCATTAAATCTATACATCTGTGTAGTAACTTGCAATTTATGGATATTTTCTGACACAATGTTCAAACCAACAGGTTTAGCTCACATGTTTCTTTTCTCACCATGCCATCTCCAAGTCACCAGAAAAGCAAACAAAAGCAAAACCCTACACTAAATATTCCTGAAGAATTCTATGAGAAGACTTGCTATTCATCATCTACACATATTTAAGGGAATGAGAAGTGAAGAGGGTGGTGGGATCATGGAAGAAAGGGACTGAGGGAGTTTGCAAATAAGACATACAATTAAGTACTTAAAAATTTACATACCTAATGAGTAAGGAACGTGTCCTCGAGTTAGATTAAAACAATGACAACAAGGACACAAACACACACGTTTGCTTCTATCACCCACTTACACACAAAAAGCAGCCACCACATTTTCACCAGAGTACCCCACAAGCACTGAGCAGATCCCCCATCGACTGCTACACCCACACAGACTGGGGACTGCAGGGCTGAACCCCGAGCTGAAACAGCTCAGACTGCTGAGGAGCTCATACCAGCACCCAACAGGCTCACAGATGCTGCAAGGGGCTTTGAGCACCACTCAGCATTACTCAGAGGAGCCAAGAAGTCAGAGACAAAACAGGTATGTGCACTGAAGCATCTCATACCTCCTCAGGAGATAGACTGAGCCTTTTCCCAAACATGTCCCATAAACTCAGCTACTCCATGGAAACTACATGCCCAGCCACCATACAGAGCTGTGCACACGGACTCCAATGGATGGCAGAACCAGTCCTGGCTTCTGCAGCCCCAGTTACAGTGGGAGAGCAGGGACCTGGGGCACAGGGCCCTGAGGAAGGGATGGAAAGGGAGGGCTGGCTTGTACACACGAAGCTACTTCTGGGAGCACTCCAGGCCCACCTTCCTTCATCCTGGAGCACAAACAGGGCAGCTGTGAGGACCTCACACCTGCCATAGCCTATCCAAGTTAGAAAGTCTCTTTTTGGTCAACAAGTTGTCTTAGGGAGCCCTCCCTTTGACACAAGAGCCTGCTGGTTCAGAAAGGTGGAACAGGATGCAGCACCTCTCACTGCTACTAAACATTCCTTAAAGACGTCAACAAAAGGTAACAATTCATAAACCCAGCCACAGTGCCAGAACAAGAGGAACACAGCAGTCCCACAGCATCAGCCCTGACTACTGTGCTTCAACAGGTACCTCCTTTTGCAACTCCTGTGACAGTGCCTTTGGAGACGTTCTCCTGAGAACTCCAATGGATCTGGAGAGCTGTTCACTGAGTGTCAAGAAACACTCCTGCCTGAATGTCAAGTCACACCTTAGACAAACTCAAACCCAGGCGCGTGACACATTCCCATTGGAAAGATGGAATTTGTCATTAGCAGCAACTCCTGCACGTCATCCTTTTGTCTGCTTGGGTAAAGGATCTGTGGGAGCTATTTACAGACTGGCTCTTTTCCTCTAGGAGGAGCTGGTATTTCTGCCTAAAATTAAGATGGCTTGACACTTCCTACGATGAGGCCCTGTTTTTCACTTGCTTTTCACTTTGCCAAAAACAACTTAGGCTAAAATGTATAGGCAATATCTTTTTCTTTCCTTGAAACTGCAAATCAGAACAGTTGAACTGCCTCTGACAAAGAGGTCAGAGAAACTATCACCACTGGTCCTTAAATGTTCAGGTCAGGCGATCCGTGACCAGCCAAAATAACAAGGCCTAATTTCCTATGGATCTGCACTCTCGGTCTCTTCCAAGCCCTCTTTCCTTGCAGGAATTACAACTGGGGTACCTGTTGCCAAAGACAAGGAGTAACATCCAAGTTCCAATCACCTCTCCCCTCTCTAATGAAGGTCAGCAATCCCAAGAGAACCTCTGACCATGCAATTTCATCTCATGGGCACACTTCTATTGCATCAGCTCAAGAAAAGTGAGATCCAGAGACACAAAACATCACTGACATGCATTACTTTGGTTTCGAGGATAGGTCATATATATTTAAAAATAATTGCTCACTACAATGAAAAGAAGGAGGAAAAAACAAAGAAAGAAAAGGGGAAAGTAACTGGCATCCTGAGAGGCTCACTAAAGCTCTTTAAAGTGCATCATTCCGTCACCATACTGTACATATCCCACAATCTCTGAGGGGTAATTATCCATGGATTGGAAGCCAGTGTGAATATACACACAGTCACTCAATATGATGTTGTGCTTGCTGCTACTGCTTCTCTTCCTTTTTTATTTTTTAAATCAATTTTAATTGTTGTAGATCTATTTCTGCTAATAAAAGAGAGTGAACTGATTCTGGTTGGATAGATTTCTGGATACGGAAAATGAGAGAGCAAAACATGTGAGAGTACTTACTGTATTACCAGAAATATTTATAAATGGCTCTTCCCTCCCTCAGCTGGCAGAATATCAAAGAACTGAGGAAGCAGCAAGGGTGGCTTCTGAAGAGATGGAGCAAGCAAAGGGCCACCCCCTTCCATCATCAGCCTTGGAAAGCAATGCCACAGAGCTCCAGCAGAAACCCAGACTGGAACTGCTCTAAGAGCAACATCTCCCGTCTTGTCAAAGGGCAAACACTGCTCTGTATTAGAATGGATCACAAACGAACCCTACAGGGAATATACGTGTTCCTGGGTTGTAACAACATAGGAACTGGATATCTAAGGGGTTTTGCCATTTAGATGTGCTTCCCAGGGCTGTCAGTCATTCCAGCCCAAGACAATCGTGTTCTCTGAAGGCTTGATGCCCCCATATACTGAGACCAACCCAGACTCTTTGGGTTTGACAGTACTGAAACCTTCCCTAAAAAACACAGCACCACCACAATGCATTCATTACCTGCATTTTTATCAGCAAAATCAAAACATGGAGACAAGCACATGTACAAGGGTCACACAAAAAATCATCCCCACTCTTTCATGAGAACTTGGCTGAGAAAGGAAGTACTCTGCTCCTGCAAACAGGCTTTCTGCAGAGGTACACACTACACACACAGCTGTCCAGGGATGGAGATTCCTCACATGGACATGTGCTTCTGCCTAACTCAGAGCTGCACACAGACTAACCTTCCAGAAATGGATCAGCCAAATACACACTCTGAACTTAGGCTAACATCATGACTTGTTTCCATGTATCCCACTTGTGCCAGTGCAAAGGCACCCAGGTCAGCTGTGGGCAGTTCCCTGGGGGCAGAGGAGTACCCTGCTGTGCTCCTGCTCCTGGCTGTCCCTGCGCACACCCGGGTGCCCGCAGGGAGTGTCCCCAGCCTGCTCTTCACTCCCATCGGTGGAGAACTACAATAAGGTGCACCAATTCCCAAGGTAGCCTGTGCATGTGAAAACGCCTGGGGGTCCTGATTCAGTGCAACACTTAAGCAATCACTGATCTTTAACGTTAAAGTCAACAGGACTTCAGTACATACATAGGTAATTACATGAATTCATCACTGGGCTGAGCAAGCATGTTCCAGCTCACAAAAGCAACGAAAGGACAACGTGCAGGAAGAACGAAAAGCCTTCAGGAAAGGATTAGTAGTGTCACAAGTTAAACATCTCCTCCCTGATGACATACAGGATCGGGTCAACTGTGCAGACAAGCGAGAACGCCGTAGCATGAAGTCAGACATAGTAAAAGCCTGCTCAAACTGCTGCCTGTAGCAGCTCTGCAGGTAACAAACACAGAACACTAATGGACAGTAAGCAATAGTTCAACAGCTCTGCTCTGTGGAAGACAGAGAGATTTTTCAGTGTTTAACTGCACATCATTGCTATTCCAGTTCTTCTACTTGGCTGTTTTAACTTACCTAGCAGATTTAAGTGTAAGAAATAACAATAAACCTCTCTGTAATCAGCCTATGAAATCCTGCAACTCTTGCTTTACAGTTCTAAAAACCATAACCTAGGAAAGCTATAACATAATAGTGAGATGCTGTCATTAACCATCCACTGAATTACAACAAATAACGTGGAAGGACCTGAGCAGCAACTCCACCCCACTATTTTAAAAATAGATTGTTACCTCTTTGGTGACAATATGAACACATTTCAGTTATATAGTGCTAAGCAACCTAACACTAGTTATGACCAATCTTGGGCTTTTAGAAAAAGAGGCATTATTTAAAAAATCACCTTAATCCGCAGTAAACATACAAGTTCCTCAGATGATTATGTCTTCTCGTAAGTACAGGAAATATCAAGAATTTACAGTAGGTCATTTGAGTCCCCTCACTTACAGCAGGCAGCAAGTAGTTCAGTAGCTGCTGAAATAATTGCCGAGCAAGGAAAAGATAAAGATATAAAGCAAATTTATTGGGTGTCTGGCAGACTTTATATTCAATTTTCCCTTGTCACACTCTTATCAAGTGAATGTACCCGCTCAATTCTGGTTGTGAAGGTTACGGTCAGAACCGTGTTAGATTCAACTATCCCTGTGCCAAATCTGATCTCAGGGGTTCAGGAAGGAGGTGGACCTACTCCCAGGTAGGACATATAATTTTATATATCACATGCCATGCTTCATTTACCTACTCTCAAGCACAGTGGATTCACTGACTTCCTTTAATGTTCTGGAACTCTCATAACCACCATCATCAGTGTATATGCTAAAGAGTCTTTGCAGAAAGTGACTTGCTCATATAGCAATGCCTGGTTTGTACTCTGTTGCCAAGTTTCTGGCCTGGGGCTTTGGGATCATTTGCTTCCTTAAAGATAACATCAACATGGGATTCTCACCCTAGGGTAAGAATAAAGTATCTACCATGAGGAGAAGCCTGAGATGCTTAAAGCTTGGAGATTTATTTTAGGCAGCTGCACCCCGCACACACGGAGGTGGAATATTCCAGTCTCCAACTTTCAGCTCTGGTGGGAGACATAAGGAAAACAGAGTTTTTGCAGTCACTACTAAAGACAAAAAGGAATAATCGTATGGGTCAAACAAACAGAATCGTTCCATTTGCTATGAAAATCATTTGAGTTGACTCGAGACATTTATTTGAGCAAAAAGGAAATAAAACATTTCTAAGTTGTATAACCTCTCCCCTTCAAGTGCTGACCCTTTCGAGCTGAAATACATGATTTTGAAACAAACATGGAAACATCAAACATCAAAAACTGTTTCAGTGTTGCCGAAGTGTTTTCTGCCCCAACATTTTCATCTAACTTGACTCAAAGTTCATTCTGGTTCTGTTTACAAACTGCCTTTTTTGACAAATGTATTACTTGTCATTTCCACCTAGTGGTTTCCACAGCAAGCTCCTTCCCAGCAAGCTGTAAGGAAGCAAACCAGTCTCAAGCCAGTCTTCTGCATCTAAGGAACTAAGGAAGGATTGAACTACCTTAAATTAAGGAATTTCTGAAGCAGGTATTTTTTACAACTAAATACATAGTTTTAGTAAATTGAAAAAAAATAAAAAAAAACATTTGAAACCTCTATATATGCTTGACTGTACAGTGGCAGTTACATAATGTTTTGGAGAGTGATACAGCTAAGCCTCCTATCCCTTTCTTCAGCACAGATGGTAATTCAGAATCCTTCACTGTGCTCCTGGTTGCTCAGCCACTACAGGGACAAAGGAACTCTGCAGTCACTGCACCTCCGTGGGTCCTGGAGCTGTAACTCTGCTTGTCTGCAACTGATCCAGCTGAAAATCAGCCTGAGGTGGGAAAGGGGCTGCTGATGGAATTACAAGGCTGGGAATAAACAGAAAAGGGTCATAGTGGTGGTGTGTGTCTGTGTGAGCAGTGCTGTCCCCAAATGCAAGGCACAGGCTCCTCAAGGCCACAGCTTTCCTTCCTACACGCCCTTTCTGTCTACCAGGTACCAGCCTGGGTTCAGCTCTAGCTCTGCTCCCAAACACAGGTGAGACCAGGGAAATCAGCTCCAGGCTGCTATAGATACTCCAGTGCCTTGCTGAATTCATAAATCCCTTCACTTCTCTGGGCCCTAAACTTCCACTCAAGATCAGTTAAGGCACTTCATAAATTCTACTTGGCATCTAGTTGCATCCTTAGGTGCCTAAACACATGTTTAAACAGGAATCTAAATCTCTTTTCAACTTAGTTCATCTACAAAATAGAGGGTATAATTCTTTATCTTATGGGGGTTCAGTGACAATAAATTGATTAATGTTAGAGATTAATGTTCATGTGCTGGAGTCAATGGAAGCAGAAACAAATCCTATTGCAGTGTGACTGCTTACAAGAGCCCCAGCATTTGTAAAGCCAGTGCCTTCTCTATCAGGGACAAGATACATCTGCTTGCAAAGACACTTGCACAATTTTCACTCCATATATTTTGGCTCAAGCTGGAAGTAGCAGTCTGCCTCTTTTATGAGCCCTTCAGAAAAAATATCTCCATACAGCCTTTAAATTACCTACTGTTGGGTTCAATGAATGTGATGCAGAAAAACTTGGAACATAAATTCAAGCGACAACTGAAGTTTAACACAGGCTGCAAGGAAGAGAAAGGCAGGGAGGACTTGGTGTATGTTTGCACAGAAGAGAAACTGTTCAAGTGAGTGGGAAGGAATTTCCAACGTTAAAGCCTTATAACATGACCCCATGTCAGTTGAGGCATCTTTCACAAAGACCTCATCACGTGCTATTGATTCCATGATTCACTAGTTCCCTTGTTAAAAGTATGGCTGGATACCAAGCTAAGAAAGGAAATTATTTTGTGTCACTACACTAATTTTTTCTTTTATTGAGAATAGAATATGGTGATTAAAAAACACGGAACATGGATGTTAATTTAAAGCAAAACAGGTAATTAATGTAATCTGAAAAGAAAAAGTAACATCATCTGCTAAACCAGAATCTAGTTGAAGAGACAGGGACAAAATCCTATCAATATTGAACAGATGAATGGTGCTGGCTTTAAAGAGGGGTTGCATTATACAGAAAACATCAAGGTTGACATTGTGAAAGTCATGAAGATGAAACAGATCCTGATTCACGTGGAAGGAGGAGCCTCTACCTCCCTTTGGGGTCTGTCAGATACTTAAAGCACTTCCTCAGGTTGACTGAGCCCAAGCTTTCCATGGC
This sequence comes from Pithys albifrons albifrons, assembly GCF_047495875.1. NCBI lineage: Eukaryota > Metazoa > Chordata > Aves > Passeriformes > Thamnophilidae > Pithys > Pithys albifrons. The sequence goes on from NC_092465.1 coordinate 37,475,025, forward strand.
ACTGCTACAGCCTCTGCCTTCTAAGCTGGCAAGGGTGTTGGTCACACATCTGTTTTCATCACAAATTCCATCTGGATTTCAGAATTCTCAATTTAGATCTCATCAAAACTCACACACATCTGCAGAGAGCTTTGATTTCTAGACACCAAAGGCTTCCAGTGGGAAAAAAGCTACTCTGAATAGTTTCCCACCCACTCTTGCAGCAAGGCTGATAACAGTGCATTTGTGCCAGTGCTTCTGGATAGAAGAGGTTCACACACACACACACACACACACACACACACACACACACACACACACACACACACTCACACATAAATGTGCTTCTGCTGGTGAAGCACTGCTGTCTTCTTTGCTTGAGTTTAGATGTCCTTGATTGAAAAACATCACAGCAGCCTGAACTCCTCAGAATGCTGGCTGCCCTGAGCCCAGCAGCACAGGTTTTAATGAGCAAATGCCTCTGCTCAAGGCTTTTGTTTCTATTGTGCCTTTAACTGTTGGCTGGAGAATTCAGGTGCAGGAAAGAACATGGATGTCAGCTGGATATCAAACAACACCAGCCACTGGTCAATGATCAAGCAAACAGCAGGACTGAATGGAACAGATTTGACCCAGAGGTTACCGATTTTTCCAAATATTTCACATGACCGTTTCTTAAAACACTTGAGATGACACATTCCCAGCCAAACACAGACCAGAAAACAGGACTGTTATCCTCCTATTTGTCCTCTATTTGTAAAAAAGGGAGGGCAAACTTTCAAAACTCTAAACCTTCTTAAAAAGGCAGTGAGCTTTCTGCATTCCTGACCTTTCACTTGCAGAGGGAATGCTGATTTCTTGCTGAGCTATGGCTCTGACCATCCTTGCCAAAGCTGAGATGTACATGAGCGAGCTTACCCTTGGCTGCTGGAGCATGCCAGAAAGGCTGTGTGCCCTCCTGCCTTCAGCACCCAGCCAAGCAATGTGATACTTTTCAGAACCTTATATAGCACTTTGAGAGCTGTATAGAGGAGCTCCAAACAGCATGACATAGAGGGCAGTGGTGCAGGAAGTTGAGAAATGTCTTCTAGTTTTGCTCTCCAGCAGATCAAATGGTCAGTTCCAAAGCAGGGCATGATCAACTCCCTAAATTTTTGGAGGCAAAAGCTAGCTGAAAGACTAGAATAACACAGAGTAGGAGGGGAAAGTGGATGTGCTCACCCACAGACAAAAAAAGAAGGTTTATTCAAGCATTGCAGTATGACAATCATGCGATGCAAATGCCCCAGTGAAGTGCAAATGTGCAGTCAGGGCCGGAGGTTTCAGCATTCCCCAGGCAGGGCAGAGCGCTGCAGCGCTTTGGGAGTGGCCTTTGGCCGTGTCATTCTCCCAGGGAGTCCAACAGGAAACGCTTGTGCTGAACAACTACTAAATAACCAAGTTACTGCTTGAATGTCAAAGCTTATGCCTACAGATACAAACCATGCCAGGGTCCCTTCGGGCACGGCACTTTCGCCCAGCCTAAGGAAAAGGTGAGACAGCAGAAAGCCAAGAGGTCTATACCTGCAGTGCCCACTCATCAATCCTGTTATTTACTGTACTGCCTAAAACATGTCACAGTTCTGTGACACTTCTGAATTAACAAAAAGGGACCAGAATTTCATTTAACAATCATTGCAAGATAGGTCTGTGGCGCTCCCTACCAATATCCGCACAGGCAGATGCATCTTCAAGCCCAAGGAGAAGAGAATTTGGCCCAAGATGTTAAAGGGTTATTTTAAGGAATTCTTTTCTCTTTCTCTCTCTCTCTCTCTCTCCATTTGTTTGTTTTGGAATTGATACCAGGAAAAAAAAATGTAACTAGGAAACAGAATACATAACCGCCTGAGGTGATGTACAAGAAGTTTCTTCGCATTCTCTGACTTTTTCCTGGTTAAAACCAGTTTGCCTGGGGATGGGCCAGCTCAGTTTCGGCTTCTCCTGCTTTCCCAGCATTCCACAGAACAGCATGACCTTCATTAACTCAACACAGCAACTGGATCCAGCTAACAAAATCCAACACATGTAGGCACTTGTCCCCCTTGTCCTCAAGGGTGGAGAAACAAGGATACAGTTGTTCCAAAACTGGCCTTGCCATTTCCAATCCTTATCCTCACACAACAGATGCTATCAGGACTGCTCCTTGCCGGTCAAAGGGTGCAGCCGCTTCTCTGCACCCTTTCTGCTCCCTGGATTAACACCCAGCTGCTCTCCTAAGGAACTCTGGATATTGTGATGGAGCTTCACAGAAAACAGTTTACAAGACAAATAATTAGCAGCCAGGGCTCTATACTCGTGTTGACTGGATGTCAGGGCACCTTTTTACTTGTCCCAATTTCAAAACCCCCCCAAACCCAACAAATAAAGTGACGACAGAAAACCTCAGAATTGTAGCAACCTGGACGTGTTTTGACGGATTAGGGAGCATGGGGGAAGGAAAGATCTAGTCAGTCTGCACAACTATGTATCTGGAGATGCAACAGAGATAGTGGGGAATGCACTGAAGATAACAGACTGGCCTTAGATTTCATTATTTATTCAAACTTTTCATGTTTTCAGTGGGAATTCCACTTATAAAAAATCCCATCGTATGGGCAGCAGAAAGCAGGACACTTATGAGGTAAAATAAAACAAGCTTTCTACCATCACACTCGGGAGCAGCACTCACCAGCCCAGACTTGGCTGGGGCAGGTCTTACATGTGGCTACATCCCACTACCTTCAGTTTTTCTGTATTGACAGGTTAGTGATCAAGAGAAGCTTCAAATCTAGTAATCCCAAAACTGGACTCTGTACCTTATCTAGGCCAAGAACTACAATACACAGGGGCACTGCATCAGTTTATTCACTACGCTGTTTGTCAGGCTGTGCTGTCACTTGTGACAACCTCTCAAACAGGACAAATGTTAAATTGAATGTTAATCCACAAAGCCTCCTCCAGTGAAACCAGCCCTTTGCAAAGCAGCTGTGCTGTTTAGCTACAGATTCAGAGGCACACACTGAGGACTTGAAGCCTAAAGCCCCTGTGAACGAATTCAGCTGTCAATGAGTATCTGCTTTAACTGAGACAGGGAACAAGAGGCAGCTGGGTGTGATGCTGGTCCAGTCACTTCCTTTAGGAGATGAAAACTGCAACTCCTCCAACTCAAGAAGGTGTTCTTCCACGTAAGAACAAGGAAGATCCCTGACATATTTCTGACTATGATGTAAGCCTATGTACTTTCCAGACTGGGACTCTTTTCCCCATTCCTTAAACATCTCAGAAAACCCCATAAATTACATAGAATGGACATGGGCAATAGGAGATGGAGAAGGAATAAGCCCAAGTGAAGTATTGCACAAGCAGTGTCAGTGTTTCAGTGGGGTTGGTTAGTTTAATTTGTCATATCAGCAAAGTAAGCAGAGGAAAGTGAAAGTGTTTCATATTTATAAAGTTCCGTATTTACTTCTCAGGACTTTGTTCCTTAGGATTCCAAGTACCACAGTAACACCATAAGGAATAATGCATATCAAGCTTGTACAGGACTTGCTGTATCTCTGTTATTTGAATATTTTTATCTCCAGTTTAATCTTGGACATAATCATCAGGTGGTGTGTGCTTTTAACCAAACTCCTCACTCTGGAGCACACGAGCTCCATTAGGAGACAGCACCCTGGATGCTGCTACAAAGACCATTACTGTTATGAGCAAAAAGTATATCAAAACAACCACTGCATTTAAAGTAACCACCATGAGAGATGTCCTCACCATCCTCAGATTCCAGAATGGTTTTGTGCATTCCCATCTGTCTTGGTCCTTCCCCGTGGTGAGTTTAACCATCACCTCAACATTTACTGCTGTGAGGGCAAATTTATGCCACCTCGTTTTACAGATCTAACAGCTATTTATCCAAGTCCCTGCTAGCACTGTCTGGGTTCCCTGTGAAGTCAATCCAAATAAATAAGCATCTCCAGAGGGCAAATAATTTCATCCCACCTGTTCTGGGAGATGATGTTTTCTGGAGGAGCCTACAGAACAAGATGAAACGACTAGTTTGGACTAGATATCTTGCCTGTGCAAGGCTCAAGTTCCTTGAAATGAAGTCCAGGTGGACAGCACTATTCAGTGCAGAACTTCACAGATCCTTCCACAGAAGCTGGAAAATCATTTGCCTGCCATTTCAGCTGAAACCATTTATTTCTAAAAGAACAGTCCTAAATCATCCTCAGAGCAAGTTATGCTCACTAGATATCAAGCCAAGCTGGACCATATTGCTATTCCTTCTCAGCTTTGGGGAGGATGCTCAGACTGCCACCCTCTCCTTTCCATTTTCTTGCCTGTTTTGTCCCATCAAAAATCCTAAAATTACATGGCTTGCCCATGCCTTCATTTCCATGTTTGACACATGGCACTCAAGTCAGATTCTTATAATATTACAGGCCCTGTCTGGACATGAGAAAGCTTTAGTCAGAGTACTTTACATCACTGAAAATTTTTATACCCAATTCCCTTTTACAGATTAATTTATGGTGGAAAAAAATCCTGTACTTATCTTAATTACTTTATTGATTCTTGGAAAAAGAAACAGAAACTCAAATCGGGAAGAAGGAAAGATAACATGCACTTCTCTTCCACACACAGTTAAAATTCTTTCATTGATGCTTGGTTTAGTAATACCCAAGATTCTGCTCTTCAGTGATAAAAAGCAGAGCTGTTTCTTTCCCCTGTTCCCATGTGAGAAACAACTACAGAGAAACAGCAGGAGGGAAAAGACCCAGAGAGACACAGTGACCTGTGGAGGCTTTCGTATACTACAGCTTTACAATGAGGTTACAAGCACTCACACAAAGCAGTGGATGGAGGGACAGAACCTACTGTGTAGCCCCTGTGAAACAACTAAAGGAAAATGAAGAGGTGGGATGGTTTGAGAAGTCCAGAGAATGGTAGGAGTTGGACACTTTAAGATCAGAAGAGATTGTTACGATCTCCTGATCTGACTTCTCTACCCACGAAGCTTCTCCTACCAATGCCTGCACAGAAGCCACAGCTTGCTGGCTGGTTACCTTTCCCAAAATCACTGATGCTCTCTCTGCAGGGCCAGGGCCAAGAAGTTCAAAGGTTTCTGGTCCACTTGTTTCACTCCCTTGCAAGCGAGAGACACATTCTGTACAACTCTTCTGGGGACAGTCCTGAACCCTAATGGTGTGACCAACATAATTAACTCAGGACTCATTACAGGCATGTTGTGATCTGCCCTGAAAATACCAGGACACGTGGCCGCACTTGGCCGTCCGTCAGACAAAGTCTTTCCTCCCCTCAAGCTTCCAGACAGGACACACAGCAAGGCCAGGTTTAATCCCAGGTTATGAGTGTGCATGAGAGCACACTGCTGGAAAAGAGTGGATTAACAGAAGCTGGAGTTCCTCCTCACTCCACAAGTATTGCTAGGGCAGAAGTCCTGTAGACTGACTCACACAGTTCCCCACCCTCCCTGAAAGAAGCAATCTTGTTGAAGAGACCTATAAACTGAGACAGAAAAGAAACTCTATGGGTTTGCTGAAAGGGGAAAAAATAGAAAAGAAAAAGAAAGAAAAAAGATCCTAAAGAAACAAGTTTGGATATTTTCTAGGACTTTTTAAAAAATAATAATAGAGAAAAATCACTTTATTAAAGTTAAAAGATTGTTATTAAGTAATTTTTATACCAGCTAGTTATTACTCAAGAGAGCTGCACTGGCTATATTCTAAATCAAACCAGCAAACTTGAAAATTAGGAAAAGGAAAAAATCCTTTGGTTTTTAAACTCTGGCTTTTCCTAGCCCCAGGTCGTCTTCTGATTTTTGAAACCCAGCCTGGTCCCACATAACTTAACCAAAAGAAGTGGTGCACAGCTGTGGTACCAAGGACATGAGAACAAGCAGGCAATGGATGAGGGTCCTGTCCTCTTCCCTGTTGCCAGGAATGGAACATATGGCAACACCACACAAACCTGAGTTCTGGTCTGAGGGATGGAAAAAATAATCACTTCTTCTTCCAGTGAAACTGCAAAGGATCACCAGGTTTTCTGTGCTGCTTAAGGGAATGATAAAATAAAAAAAATACTATTTGGCTTTTATTAAGAATGGCTATGCTCAGGTTAGAGGTTATTCTAATGGGCATTATTACCACTGGTTTGAGTTCTTTGGTTGCTGCCTGAGCAGGGCTGGAAAACAGATTTATACTCCCTGCCATAAATTATTGACTGCAATGACTCTCAGGAAGGCCAAGGTGTGGTCCTTGCTGGCAGGTGAGAGGGTGTTTGTTTGCCAGCCTTTCCCCCAGCTGGAGGAAGGGTGCTTATAAAGTAAAATTGCAGAAGAAAAGCCAAAAGGGAGAGCCAGGATTCCCCTAAATGACCTTCTGGTGTTCAGTGAACACGCACATTCTGACCAGATTGAAGCACCAAAGAGCATGTCAGAGCACAAAGGCACCACACACAGAAAACTGGGAGTTATGTGTGTCTGTATTAAAATGCACAGACAACTGACCTTTGCTACATCTCCAGAGCCACGGGGAGACACGACCAGGAACACACACAGCACAGATCACACACACAGAGAACCCCAGCAAGTAAGGACAGACCACTGGGGTGTGCACCACACCACTGCTAATGGCCACCAAAGGACATTCGTGTCCTGTCTTCAGGTGGGATTTAACTAACTACCCACCCAACACCCACCCTGGAGGCAGGCAGGGAGAGATCCTTATGCCCTTCCTTGCTGAGGGAAGTGAAATGAAACAGAGGTGAAGTAGCTTGCGTAAGTCTGTCCCATCAGCCAGATCTCACCACCTCCTGCCTTCCAGCCCAGCTTTCATTCTTGCAGACCACAACACCTCTCAGGTCTGCTCCAGGTGGGCACAAATACTTCACACCACAGAGCAAGAAAACTCACAGAGAAAAGTGACTCAAGGGTTTGGTGTGATTTATATCTAGCACTGTGGGAACAGTGGAGGTTGATAATGTTTGAAAGCAAACAGGTAAAAGCATAAAATCAGGACTGAGGTGCTGTGCTAAGCGAGACAACCTGACTGCAATCAGCAACTCCTTTCACACTTCTCCAGTGCTCTCAGAAGCCTTCAGACACAAGGCAAGTCAGATTTCATTCATGAGTCCTGGTACTACATCAGTTCACATCTCACCACCCATGCTCCACATTTTTCCTCCCTGTGCAGCAAAAAATTAGTTACAAATTCCATGAAAAAACAACTTTATCATTTGTATCATTCCTTAGGGCATTGCCAATACAAACCCCTAGGGGATGTAAAATTAAATGTCTGGTGTCCTGAAATCTTGCAAACTGTATTTTCTAGGGGTTTTGGTTGTGGAAAGCTTCAATGACATCAGGCTGTTCAGACTGTCCTTTGTGGATGTTCTCATCATTCTGAACCCCTGTTCTAAAACTCAACTGCTAATTCCTCCTAGTTAGAAATAGGAAATTTTAATAAACCTGACAGCTCTACCTCGTATCATTATAAAGTAATGCCACTTGCTAACTCCTATTAGCAACTAGTTGTAAAAAGTTGGACTCAAAAATAAATTGTAGGCTTTGGAAACAGAAGGATATCATGCCTAGACTTACAGCAGTCAGCCCAAAAATTCCCAGGTTAAACGCTCTGTGGGCAGAGGCTCTGAAAAAGAGCACACTTAACTTAAGAGCCCTGAAGTTACAGGCTAATTTCAGTCCTTGGTGAATCTTAAAATAAAGCCTCCGTGTAAGCCTTTTTAGGATTGTGGCCCTCACTTGTTTCTAACTGAAGAAATGAAAACTGTCATTACAGAGGTCTGGAAAAGGCTTATTCCCAAATAGATCCTATTTACAGGCCAAATTCTACCCCCTCATGTTTACACACAACTCCCATAAAAAAAAAAATTAAATACCATCCCCTTAAGATCACGGGATCATGCCCATGGGCTCTCAAACATGCTCAGCTTGGTCAGAACAACTTTGTAGTGGTTCCTCTGGGCAGCACCTGTTGCTCCCTCACCCTCGTGGGCACCAGGACCCTGCTGCAGTGCCCGTGGCTGCCCTGGGTGGGCAGAGTTGATCCTCACAGCCTGGGATGTTGGTGTGCAGGGCTGGCCCTCCCTACCCCTGCACACCAGCTGAGTTTGAGCCAGCCCTGAAGCTGCACTCACACCTCTGACTACACTGCAGGTGTACTGAGCAAGCAGAACAACCCCAAACTCTTTTGAAAACTACCCCTTAAAGTCTAATTTCAAAGACAAACTTTCACCCATCGCAAGCCTGACAAATTTACAGTTACAGAAACATGAGTTTCCACAGACATAAAAAGGTGCTGCACTTCAGCTTATTGAAAGACTTAAGGCTTTCAAGATCACTGATGTTTTCCCTGTCTCCTTGAAAGCATCACCTCAGCCATACCTTGGTGGGCCAGCACAGGTGAAAAAAACGGGCATGTCAAATTTTTAAATCAAAATCACCACCTCTCAGGACGATGGAGTGCAGCACTTCCTGATGAAAATAACTTGTAGGGTTTTTTGATAAAAAATACTACCTTTTTTTCTCTTTTTTTTTAAATACTCTCTGTGAGTAAATCTGCCTGGCAGCCCCCTCCCTCTCCATGCTTGTGCTGAATTTTGATTGCGTGGGGAAGATGGGATGGCTGTTAACCTCTGTGTCGTTGGGTCAGCATCACAACATGCTCCTCCAGCAATCCTACACCTCCTGTCAGAGCATTCCTCTACCTCCGCTTGTTTTCCCAAGTTTAATTAAAATCCGCTGCAATTTTTTCCCATCTGTTCTGAAGGGTTGAGCAGCTCAACCTTGTTTCTGCTTCTGGAAAGCAGCAGGAACAGAGGGGTTAACGCTCTGTATTCAGAACAAAAACCACAGTGCTGAGGCAGATCTACACTCATCCAATCCATTCCCTGACAAAACTTGTTGCTAGTCCTGTCTGCACCATCCTAGATCTCCCAGGTTTCACTGGCCTCCAGCCAAAAGTGTCGTTTTACTCTCATAATGAAGGGGGCCAGAAGGATTTATCTTTCCCAACCTCTCCCTACATTATGTCCATCCCTGCAGAGCAATCTTCTTGTTTTTCCACATTTTCTTGCAGTCTGAAACCCTCCCAAGGGCATATCCCCAAGGATCTGCTGAGATGGAAGGCTTCTCAGCTTACAGCTTCTGCCTACAGTGCTGTATTTAGCCCATTAAAAATCCCAATAAGGTTACACATAAAAGCTCCTTCAAAGTTTTGGCCCTGACACTTTACTCCTCACCTTCTAAATCAAGTTATGCCCTATTTGAAAATCTTCAGAAATTGTTTGGAGGAGTGAATGACCTATTCTGAGGCTTTAAAATTAGATCAAAAGTATAAAGTTGCTTCCTCCCAAGCCACTGTATCACTAAACAAGGAAACGGACACACAATAAAATTTCCACAAGAAGAGTGGAGTCTGTAAACTGAAGCTGTCACAGGTGAAGTAGTAAGGGGGGGAAAAAAAAGGAAAAATAAAAAAGCAAAGACTGATGCTGCAGAATTAAGATCCTAAGAGCTAATTCAACAACATAAAAACCACAGTTCCCATCTTTCACCGTGCATCAGGAACTGCCTCCCTGAAAACAACCATCCCTCCAAAAAACCAAATGTCCAGGGTCTAACATTTTCCCCAGGCACTAAGTACAGGCTGAGAGACTTGGGTTAAGGGGGAGATGCCAACTCTGCCCTTACTTGTTTGAGTAGTCTGCTACTCTGCTGAAGTCAAGGGATTATAGACAAAGTCTGCCCACCGGGTCCCTCCTTTCCCTTTCCAGTCTCTTTTCCCTCTACATTTCATGACCAAGTTAATCCCAGTATTCCCACTGACTCACGAAAGCCCTCGCAATGCACTGAAGGCACACCTGAAAAGCAACCAAAAAATCCAGCTCTGTATAACAATGGTAGGTTTTTCTGAAAGGATTTGTTTTCCTAAGCCTGGAAGACCAACTGAAGATTAAACTGTTCTCCTCCTGGCTCATGAAGAAAACTCCTCAGTAAAAGATCTGCAGCTGGAACTTCACAAATAATCCCACTGATGAGGCACAAACACCCGTGGCTGTTACGATTCCATTCACCCAGTCACTGCTGCAGTTGGAGTAGAAATCTCCCTTATTTTTAGGTAAAGTGAGCAAATACAAGTCTGAAAACAGGGGGAAGGATCCTGGAGCCAGTAAGCACTATTTTTACACCCTAAGTGCCGATTAAACCACACTTAAGGAAAGAATGAACTTCAGCAGCACATCCATTGTTCTCCACTGACATGGTTTACTGAAGGGAATCTCAACTAGATCAAGCCTGCCTTGAGTTTCACTTTGTGTTTTGATTCCAGCTTTGATAAGGTCACACCTTAGAAGAGCCATGCACAGTGTAACAGATGGGAATAAAGCTTTCAGCTACTCCCAGACTCGGCTAATATCATTTCCAAGAGAAGAAAAATGAAATTTTTTTGTATCTATATAAATAGGTACGGGTTTTTAAGTTACTTTGGCTCCCACCTCATCCCACCAACCCACACAGGGATGATTGTGCTGCAGTGGAGGCTGTGACAGCTGAAAGTGCTGGGGCAAATACCCACTCAGGCTGGAGGAGCACCTGCAGCTGCCTCCCCAGGGCCCACGATCGCGCCTGCCGAGCCACAGTCCTCGGGGAAGCAGCTCCGACCGAGAGTTCTGAAAGCCACCCAGATCCCCAAACTCAGCCTGCTTCCACAGTGTCAAAGACCAGTTAATGCTCAGACCTTCCTTCCCAAACAAGCCAGTTATCTTCCACTGCTCTCCACTCCTGGCACCAATTTCACACTCTGCATTCACCTCTCTGAAGCCTCAAATCCTTCCTTCGGTGTCCTTCCTGCTGCAGCTTGGGATCCAACCCATCTGGGGTGTCACTGGTAAGACAGCAATGGAGCCAACCACAGGGTATACTACAGAATTTTAAAAAATAAAATATAAAGAAAACATAAAATAGTGAGGTAACAGTGACCTAATTTCCTAGACTGGCTGTCTGCTAACCACAACTTTAAGGTTTCAGAGACTTTGGCTCACTATCAGCTTGCTCTAAAAATGCCTTCTCTGCAAACCAGAAATAAGCATATTACGTTGTTTTCAGATAATACCATCCAAAAAAAAAAAAGAAGACCACAAAATTGCATCCCCACAAGTAACAAGCCAAAAAACTTTTTTAATCATATTGAACTTCTTTTGAAAGAAGTAGGAGCTTTACTCTAATCCATCACAAGAACCGATGCTGTCACACAAATGACCCTGTACCAAAGTTTCCACAACACAGCCTTAATTTTTAGTGAATTATGTTAGAAAGGCCTTCAGTTTAGTATTGCTTTACATCAGGTCAAGAGATAAAAAGGCAACACTATTGGCCATATTGGTGAAAATGAACTGTGGTGAGAAAGTTTTGGAAACTGCATGCCACAAGAATGAAATGCCTGGAAACTGTGGAAAGCAACGCGCGGCTGGACCGAGGCAGAAGAGGTCATGCTTAGCAAAGCCTCTGGAATTCCCAGGGATTGTGCTGCAGTGACATGAAGGAATTTCGGGGGATGTTGTATACTCAAAGAGCTAAAAGACATTTCACAAGATTCTGCACCAGACAGCAACAGCTAAGGTGAAGAGTTTTGGAAGAAGATCTAAGTAGGAGCCTATACAGTAAATAGAGATAAGGGCAGGAGCCAAAGCGTACCAAAAGTGAAAATATTTCAGGTTGGAATGAAATCAAAAGATCATTGCAGAGGTCAGTTTAAACATCTTTTAAAAAATACATAGGTACTTATTTATTTATACAGGCTCTTCTTGCCCACTTATGTGTTTGACAGAGGTATAGTAAGTCCAAAACGTGGCTGTGGTTCACTCTCCCCTTCCATATTTCAGTGTATTACATTTGCACATCATTTTACAGTTGCTAAAGAGCAAAGTAATGACACTAAATTGAAAGAGGACTAGATCAGTGAAGGAACAGAGCCATCAGACGTCAAGTGATGTTTGATAGATGGGAGCCTGAAATAGCTTCAACAGAACACAGCATGTGTGCCTGAACTGCTCATACTTGGGGTAAGTAAGCACAAGAACTCAAAACCACAACTCGGCACATCAGACAAGGGCAAAAAAACCACATGAGGCTGCATTTACATGGGTCACAAAGATGTTTGCTCTGGAAACTAAAACAGTTACAGAAAAGCTGTGGAGGAAAGGGGAGCAAAAGTCTAGCCACGTACAAGATGGAGCTTAAGGGAACTGAGACAGAGTTTCCTCCTCCACAGTTAGAGTCAGTGAGGCTCCTCCATTCTTACCTAGGGATGATGGCAGAAATGTGGCTGAGAAATGCCAGTACCATACATGGGAACCAGGAAAAAAGCAAAGTACATCATCCTTCTAGAAAGCTTCATTCAACAAAGCTCCCAGGTGCACACTCAAGTCTGACACCAGCCAGATGGGCTGGGGAATAGGGAAAGGATTTCTCAAGAGTAAAGAAGGACACAAATGTTCATAGAACTATTGGATGGAAGGGACCTTTAAGGCCATCTTGTTCCAATCCCCTGCATGTGCAGGGACACCTGCCACTAGACCAGGTTGCTCCAAGCCCTGTCCAACCTGGCCTGGAACACTTCCAGGGGTGGGGCACCCACAGTTTCTCTGAGCAGCCTGTGCCAGGGCCTCAACACCCTCACAGGGAAGACTGTCTTCCTAATATCCCAACTAACCCACCCAATTTCAGTTTGAAGCCATTCTCCCTTGTTCTGTCACTCCAGACCCTTATTAACAGTCTCTCTCCATCTTTCCTGTAGGCTCCCTTCAGGTACTGGAAGGCCACAATTATGTCACCCCAAAACTTCTCTTTTCCAGGCTGAACAATCCCCGTTCTCTCAGCCTTTCCCCACAGGAGAGGTGCTCCGTCCCTCTGATCACTTTGGTGGCCTCCTCTGGACTCCAACAGGTCCATGTCCTTCTTGAGCTGGAGGCAGCACTGCAGGTAGGGCCTCACCTGAGTGGAGCAGAGGGGGAGAATCTCCCCCTCCCCTGCTGCCCATGCTGCTTTTAGTGTGCTACCAAAACCAGATCCAAGATACATTGATTAACTTCTATAAATCCCAGTTCACTTTCTCAAGGTCATATTATTACTAGCCCAGAAACAGTCCAAGGAAAAGTAACCAGGGAAATGCCAAATACCAATCCCCTTACATTATCAAGAACTGCTGCAGAAGGCAGGTTGATTCTCAGCAGAAGAGACAATTTCAAGGAGACCTTTTTGAATTTATTTCTCAGTATGAGAGGGACAGACATCATTCACACGCCAACTGTTTCACAGTGGTAAAAGGTCCAGCAACGAAGCAGCAGTGCAAAAAGAACAGAAGTACACAGATTTGTTTCAATGCCTGGTTAACTCAGGCAAATGGAACTTGGAGAAGAAAACTGAAGTTTTTAACTCAGCTTAGAGTAGACTTACTAAATTGCTGAACCCACCTAAGCTTCTGGATCTACTGGTTTGCATAGGACCAGTCTCTGCTGAAAAGCCACCCAACAGCCAAACTCCAGCTCCAGGTGCTCAGAAGGAATAAAAGACAGTGAGCACAGGCCACCTGACACTTTTTTCAGGAAAGAAAAGTGAAAAATAGAATTATTCCAGGCTGCCTCCTTTTCCTAAAGTGTCCTCAACTTTGCTAGTTACAACACAATCAAGCAGATGAAAACATCAACTTTGCTCGTTTGCACTGAGCTAAGAACCTCAAATGCTGCAGATCACTGAGAGGGTTTGAGAAAATGAGAAAATGTATCATTCTTACTACACAGCATGCCCTACATGCAGCTTAATATTAAAAAAGCCTCTGGATTCTCAAAATACCCCATATTAAACAGCAACTGTGAGCTCCTCTAACATGTCACAGCCATTTGCCAGGAGAAACACCAAGAGAACAGGAAGACACTTCTCTACTTCCTGGCTTCTAAATACATCATTCTCAACTCAAGTGTTTTACTTTTTTCCAGTTTTTTTGCAGGGCACAGAAAAATCCTGGACCCATCAGGTCTTCCTAATATTGTTCATGTGACATTTAAAGGATCCTGAATTACACAGAGGTGTGTTTGCACACAGGGATCTGAGGTGCCATTTTCCAGCTTGCCTCCAGGAAACAAATTCCTTGACAAAAAAAAAAAAAGAGATACATAATGTTCACTCTTTCATTTCAAGGAAACAGATAAGAAGTCAGCAATAGTTTTCAACCAAACTGTGTTTTTCCTTCATCTTGCCAAGCAGCCCTTGCAGTGATAGTAACACAGCAGTGGAAAAAGGTGTAGACACAGAAACAAATTTGCAAGAAATGATCCCCATTTGTCACACTGTCCATGAGATAATGAATTATCACATTCCAGAACCAATCTTAGGGGGAACATGCACTCATCTGTGGTGATTCTTACCCTCTCAATACCCTACCAAACCACCAAATTACATTCAATGCATATACATGAACAAGTTCTTATTGTTCAGGTTTGACAGACAAGGTATCTTGAGGTAAGGGTGGTTAGAATGGCCTTTCTCCTGAATAGCACTAGAGATATGTGCTCCTACAGAAACTTCTGTCCAGGAAAAGCCAAGTTTCTTCCAGTATGTACTTTAGATATGATCAAAGCTGAGAGCATTGGCAAATTCCTACTCTTAGCATTTTAAGAAATCAGTAAGTTTTAAATGTGGATCCAGAAAACTCTTGACACCTAAAGCTATGTTTTCAAAGCAGCTCATGGGAGGTACACACACAAATCACATTATTTGTTAACAGGATTAGTGAACACTCCTTTGAAAATATATCCCAGACTGTTTTCACATTGTCATGCACATTTACAGATTTCAAAGGCATTATAAGTTATTCTTTGTAAGCAAACACTTGCCTAGTAAGTATTGTCCAAAAATTCCAGTTAGCCACCTCCAATTAATCCCTTGTCTCTTTTCCTACCTGGGCAGCACACCTCGTCTGTCTGTCAGAAGTGACATTACACCATCCTGTTTCACAGTGGGGAGAGGTAGATTGTAAAATTGAATTTTGATCACTGGAGCAAATTCATGATTTCAGCCATATTACAGAAGGATGGCATTTGCTTTCTTCTTGTGATAAATATAAAGGAAACAAAACAATTTTTTGTTATGGAGCTATATATTAAATAAAAATGATCACACCCCCATCTCCCCTGCCCCAAAATCAACAGAAAGTAAAGTAGAACATCAGGTGCTCTGAACCAGAAGCCCTTGTTAGATCTGTACTTATGGCATTTTACACCAAATGAAAATTTGGCACCAGCTGAAGATTTTCATTTCGTACAAATATCTTCCACAAAAATCAAAGCAAATTTGCCAGAATATTCATACAAAACTTGCAGTAGCTTTTATTAAAAAGTTGCATGTGGTTCAGCCAAAATTTTTGAAGTCAGAAGAATTTCAGTTAGCAAAAGGACAGTTAAATCTCCAGTGGTCCAGACACAGGTCTGAGCCTTGGTTTCTGCTGCTACTCATTCATCTGAGATGCAAATGTCTGAAGACTTTCAGTTTTGCACTGCCTTGCAGCACAGCAAGTGAAAAAAGAAACAGACTCTTGGTCCTCACTAATTCCAATCGCCCTCAGGACTACAGTAAAATAGGAAACATCCAGCCAAAGGGAATTCAGACCCATGGGCCCATGTAGCCCAGAGCTTCCTGCAGGAAACCACTTCCCTGCTATAGACCATAGGTCTTGTCAAGGAAAACCCTGGTTGTCCTACTGAAGCTCATGACAATTGACAGGGTAGCAAATTTATGCTAGAGCTGCACAAAGTCAGGAAAAGAACATGAAAAATACGTTTCTGCTGCTGCACAGCTGCACTGTGGCCCGTGAACAGTGAGAGCTTGTGTATGTGCACAGCCTTTGGAGGCCTTGGCTTGGGCTTGGGAGCAGAGAGGGACTGCCACCAGGCTTGGAGCAAGAATTTGAGGAAGGCATTGCTTAAGGCTCAGACAGGCACACAATGGGTGACCCCTGGGAAGTGAAAAGGTGCCTCCTTGCCCTACGTGACTCTCAGCCCTCCACTGTCAGGCCATCCTGCCATATGATCCCGCTCAGAAATGTGTCAGACTCCTGCCCACATTCTGGCAGAAGCAAAAGGGTAACTCTGTTTAATTCCTTGTCTGCTGCTTCTCATGACAATTTTGTAAATTTAAATAGCCCTGCCTGGAATTTACCCTTCCCTATAATTCTCAGTGGGCCAAATCCCACGTCCTTCCAAAAGGGTTACAGAGAGGAGAGATTCCCAAGCAGGGAGTTGAAGAAACAGAAGATATCTGGGTGCTGAAGCGCAGACCTGTGCGTGGGCCAAGCTGCTCTGGCTCTTGGGCTGGTAAAACAGCGTCAACACTTCCCTTCTCCGCTGGAAACACTTCACCTGCCAGATCACACCATGGCACAAGCCTTTCTCATAACTTTATCATACTGGAGTCCTAGAGACATCTTGTACCACCTACAACCAGCTTTTTCCTCCTCTGCCGTTTTCAGGCATGCGGGTTACAACAGCAATGCTTGTCAGTCCCTGCGTGTCCAGCCTTGAACCACACGTTTCATCTCTTTTTCATTGTTAAAGCCCAACTGTGTCAACTCTTTCAGTACAATTTTCTGCCCCTTTTTCGCACTGATATTGCCTTTTGATTTGACTTGGAAGAGGCATCAGTACCTCCTCATGTCCAATGGCAATTCCTTAACGACTCTTTGAAACAAACCCCTTTTGAGACTGAAAGAACCGGCCCCCTCCTCGGTGCCGGATAATTCCCATCCATTGTGGCCTGCCACAAACTTCCATTTAGACATTTTCTCATGGTAATACCTGGATCAATTTATATCTTCTTAGTTTAACTAACAACTTGCTCAGTAAATCACACCAGCTGCTGTATCAAAATGCAGGTAGATTAGGTATTCTCTGTTACTTGTCTCCAAGAAAAATAATTTTTTTAAAGAGAAAGACATAGTGAGTCAATTAATAATCAAGTGATTTAATAATCTTTTAAAGCTGGGGCTTAATAAAGCAACCAGGAAACTTCAGCTTAAATACCGTAGCTAATCTTGTCTTGTATTTGGGTTTCTCAGCTGTTTTCTAAACAAAAACTATTAGCCACAGAGACTAGAGATTTTGTAAATAAATGGAAGCTTTATAGTAGATTAGGCACTTTCTATTACCTCAGGGGATATAATGTGCACTTATTTAAAAAGCTTTACATTCATTTATTCACACATTTGTTTTACATGCTAATATATTAAAGATAATTAACAACTTAATTTCCTAAATGATTTTAAAATTCATTATTTATGTCAACTTTATCCTGAATGCAAATTGGAATTGGCCCTGACCTCTCAAACCAGCCTTTACTCACCAGCTTGCAGAGAAGAACAAACCTTTCTGCTTCTCCACCTACTAGCCATCCTATCCCCCTTGACTGAACTCTGAGTAAACTGAAGAAAATATCCCTGTAGCAACAGAAGAAGCAACAACTACCATAATAAAGCACTTTCAGCAACAAGCTCTGCTTTTAGGTGCCGATTTTGTGACAACCCCAATTTTAGCAGCCAGACACTCTTTAACATTTCAGCAGCAAATATTTAAGCAGCACTTTTGCTGTTATTTAAGTGATTTTTCTGTTACAGTTGATTTATGTTCTAAAACGAACCCTCTCAATTTCAAATTTAAGCAGGGTTTTAAAAAGTTATTGAATTGAACTTGAAAATCCAATTGACATTTTAAAACTTCCTTTTTAGACTAATGGATATTTATGTACTCTGGTGTTCAGCTTGCTCAGCCTGCCTTTGGACAGCGTTGGTTGCACAGCTTCCTGAAGGCATCTTAAGGCATTTTCCCCGTCTTCCTCTCTCTTTTCTTTCCTCAATTCTCTCTACTATTGAGGTCACACTAATCCAGCTATAGTTGCTCACATGACTTTTGTCCTGAGAGATGCCAGTGGCTACTGCACCATCCCTGTGAATGGTATTTATTAAATTATGCCTCTGTAGACATTGATTTATTTTAAAAAACCCTATGCTTGTGCAAAGTAAGTGTTAGCTAAGAGGAAGTACACAGAGTTTAATAGACAGGGATGGGCATGTTTTGCTAATCAGACTCAGAAAAGCATAAACCCATTTAAAACTTCCTGGTAAAACCTGATGCTGTCACAACCAGACAGTCACCGGAGCAGAGAGGAGTCGCTCTCGGTGCTGTCCTCGTCCCTTCCTTTGCTGCTCTGCGGGTTCCTGCTTTGGGCAAGGCGTATTTAAGGCAGCGTGAGCTGCACTCGGCTGGCCGGGTCAAACAGCTTCCCAGGGACACGCAATGTCTACAGGCGCTATAGGATAATCCTGGAGTCCCGCCCAGCATTCCTGCTCCTGCTTTCATAACCACACATAAATTAGCTGGCACTAATGAAACGTTCATAACTGTGTGTGGAATACTGTTGCGTGCCTAATGCCCATCTTCAGGTGCATAATTAATTGCTATGTGAGGCATTTTGAGGCAGGGGGAATAAAAGCTTGGCATAAATGCTGATCCAACAGTCTGTAAAGCCAGTGGACTAGAAAAGAAAGGCCTCTGAGATCAGTAGCTTTCAGCTAAAGGCTCCCACTGTCGTTATGCAGAGGACTAATTAGGATATTATTTGTTACCGTTTGGAGGAGCAGCTTCGCAGTTTGGTTAGAGGTGAGCACTAATCAGCTGCTGAAATCTAAACTGATTATGTCTGAAGTGTCGACAGATGCAGAACTCCCTGAGTGAAGAACGAACATGTGTCAGCTTTTTGAGACAAGCTAAGGGAATACTTGTTTAACAGGAAAAAAAAAAGCACATTATTTAATACTGTGCAACAGTCATGCACAAATAGAATGAATCATATGGAGAACAGTGGGATAGAATGTACCAGTCTAACACATAATTATGTCAAATGTCTTTTTTCTTCTCAACATAACCAAACTCTTTTAACACTGATGTTAGTTATTCCCTTAATAGATTTGTCAGGCGTAAGAGAGGGCCAAAAAGAGGCAAACTCTCCCAGACTTGTCAGCAAAGCATCCTGGTTCACTGCTCTCTAGAATGTACATTAACACTGTTGTTCAAACAATCATTATAAACAAGTTCTCCATTCCTCAAACTCTAAGCTCAAACCCTTCCCCTGATCCCAGAATCACCTGTGCACATTTTCACATGGTAACCCACTGCCACCCAATATATCTGCACACAACAAAGCAGCAAATCTTTGCCCCAAGGAATTTAGAAGGGAATTTCATAGTAATATCCCTGCTCCAAGGCAGTTCAGAAGTACCAGAAAGGTCCCAGTTTCAGCCAGGACAGACACATGGGCAGCCAGGGAGGACTGCCTAACTTGGCAGGCCCTAACAATATTTTAAATTCTGCAAGAGGGGCACTCCATCCTGTTTTCAAAATGTCATGGGACTGAAAGAGAATAAAATCCAACCAATTTCCTTTGATCTTCTCCCCAGAGCAGCAGGGTCTCATTCAATGTACTTAGTAGAGTCTGGACTGAACAGTTGCACATCCAGCAGGAATAAACACCGACATCGCACTGAATACAAGTTATGCAAACACATTAGTATTTACAGGACTGGGGCTTCAAACACAAGATTTGAGAAGTGAAAAGAACAGAGGGATACAGCATCAAAAGTGGCACGTTTCAGCAGAATCACCTGCTCACACAATTACCAGATACAGGACAAAGCAGGAGCAGTTGTCACACTCACTGCATTAGGCGAGGCACAGCTCACCAACAACTTGCTATTTCAACAAGTTATTACAATTTGCACACTATTCCCTGTGCTGGACCACACAGCTAAAAATGTGCAACAGTTCAAACTGCTCTTTCATAAGGTATCTGATGAATTATAACCACACTGCAAAAGAATCTAAACTACATAAGGTGCTGAATATATATATGGAAAGAGACAGCCCATAACCCAAAAAGCTTTAATCCTCCTGAAAATTAAAATCCAAACAAACGTGTGGGTTTGAAATGTCATTGTTCAGCACCAGCCAATGAGATATTCCAGTCTGAGTTTCTGAACCATCTGGTAAAGCATCACAACAGCTTTAAGCATCCAAGGATCTGTCAGGGGCTTTGGTTTAGAAATACTAATAATCCCATCATGTGCAGCTCCTGCTGAATGGAAGATATACCTACTCAATGATTTACTCCCTGCTCCTTTACCCAACCAAGCTAGAGAGAATCAGCCTGGACAAGACCTGTTAACATTTCTCCATTTGAATGCAGCATTGCTCAAATTATTTGAGAACTATTACCCAAAATCACATTCCTTCAGCTTACAAGTCATGGTGAGGACCTTGGTGGGCCAAAAGGGAAGAACAATTTCCAGGAAACACATTCAGAAAGAGAAAGCATTTTGCTTGGAACTACTTAGTTCTATTGATTTTATGCTAGGGATTTCTTTCTTCCTTACACTTTACCTTGACTTTCAGAGGTGACATTTGGGTGGAGGGACAAAAAAAATACAACAACCCAACCAGGGAGGGAGCTTCATTAAACACTCTACACAACCCACAGAGCAAGAAACACTGGTCTGGTGAAGTGAACTCCTAACTGGAAGACAGGTGTTTCAGTGAGTTTGCAGCTCGTTTGCTGCCTCACTGCATGTCATTGACCAAGTAATTTAGACCAAGCCTTCAAAAGTTCACGTGCATGTATTCCTGACCCATTCTGAAAGAGCCTAACAATCCTTGCCATCTCTGAAAGTCAGACCCACGATATCCCAAGGGAGGCATTTCAAAGACAGATGGCCCATGCTAAAAGAGAGGGCAAGCTCTTATTCCACCTCCAGTCTGAAAATTTAGAGAATGTTGCTTGTTCATCATTACAGGGGGCTTTGAAGGCTTTGGACTAAACAGCCTCTCAGAACCTCATCCACAGCCTGCTAGTACTAATGAGAGGGTTTGGAGTTCTTTTTCTCTTTTAATTCCTACAGGCATCCAAAAGCATGAAGTTACAACACATCCACAAGCATGAAGTTGAACCAGCAGATTAGGACCTTTGGCCCCAACATGTGGCTTGTGGTCAACATGTTGCACTTGCGAGACTGATAATGCTCAAAGCAACAGAAACAGAATTAGGTGACCCAGAGACCTGAATAGGACACGTTTGCAGCACTGTTACTGCCCATGGGCTGGGAGCAGCTGCCAACTGCTTTCTAGAGCTGCAGTTTGCAGTCACTGGAACATGGGATGCTTCCAGGGGGGCACTCACACAAAAAGGAAGAAATGCAAAGCTGTTATTGAGCAGTCTTAAATTCATTCAGTGAGACCCACAGCTACAATGCAAGATGGTATTGGGTCTGGAAATTAAAAAAAAATACTGAAAAGAAGCACTTTTTAGAAGAAACCAGTCTTTGAAAGTAGCCTCACAGTCTAGCCTCACCAGAAAGGCACTCTCAGCACAACAGGCAGACTCTGCAGGGAAGTTGTTTGGAAATACTTTATATACAGCCAATTAACTCTAACTTATTGATTGAGATGGCACCTCTTAATCGTTCAATTTGTTAAATATTTCTCTTTGAAGAATTTTCTTTCCAAAGAGCCACTTACACCAGTTTTTGTAACTTGCCACTCAACCTCTCAGTGGACACATAAGAGTTATAAATATGGTGACAAGCTTTTAGTACTTGAAAAAACAGCAGCAACAATAAGAAAAAAAATGGCTTCTCTTTGAAAACCACACTGGAAAATAACCACTTACAGGTAATTCTAAACAGAGACTTGTGAAGTAAAGACAAATGCAACTGAGAGCTAATAAAGTCCTATCTGTTAAACTCAGCATCCTGTGAGCTGATATTGGGCTTTTAGCACTCACTGTTCTGCAAACCACTGGAAAAAAAAAAGGTAATGGGTAAAACTCAAAAAGATGTGATAAAGTCTTCCTATTTCGCTGAAAAGCCACATGTCATTTGCATGAGCTCGTGAGCAAATCATTGCAGAAAAGTCAGCTGTCAATCAGCTGCTGCTTCTATGTCACGGGTTGACCAGGGAGGGAGGAAGGGGGGAAAAATTATTTTCAAAATTAAGATTTCTGGGGATATATAAAAGCCATCAGTATGTAGGCCAAAGAAGGTACAAGGTATTGAATCCACAGGAGTCAAAGCCATAAAGCATCAACCCTTGCTAAACTCATGTGCTACCAACACCTGAGCAAGAGGGACAGTTACAGGTAAAAGAAGAACTTTTCTTTATTGATGGAAAGCACCCAGTACGGGGTGCGTGGCCTTAAAGAAGAAAAACCAAATTCACAGCACAAAAAAAATCAATGCTGAATGAAAAGCTACTGAACACAACTGACAAGATCTTTCTGCTGATACCTGGGCCTTGTCCTGTAAGCATCCAACCCTGCACTTTGTGATGTGCCCCAGTGAAAGTCAAGCTGCCCCACAGCCAAGCCGTGTGTGAACCCTCTGCCCACACAGCATCACGGTGAGGGGCTTTACCCTGACAGCAGCCTTGAATTGTTCCAGAGAAACTACACAGAGGAGAACCTGCATTTGGCTTCTCAGTGTCCAGGTTTGCTCATCACCAGCTCCTCCACACTCCCCGCCTGTGAACACTGAAATACATGTATAGTTCTACTCAAGTGGGTACTCCCCTGGCCTGCTCTGATAAGGCAAGGTATCCACATGCCAAACCACAACCAAAGCTCATGCCTTACACTTGCCAGACCTCTGAACATGGCCTGAGACTTCCAGCTTCCAAAAGGAACACTGTGAACACTGAAATATATGTATAGTTCTACTCAAGTGGGTACTCCCCTGGCCTGCTCTGATAAGGCAAGGTATCCACATGCCAAACCACAACCAAAGCTCATGCCTTATACTTGTCAGACCTCTGGACATGGCCTGAGACTCTCAGCTTTCAAAAGGAAAGTTGAGATGTGTGTTGGTTTAAAGGTGAACCAGCAGGGGAAATGAACTCACCACGAGAGAGATTATAAGTCAGACCTAAAATTTAATAATAATATTACAATAACAACACTGACACAAAAGGGAAATTGCTTTCAACTCACAAAAACCCAGCAGTATAACCCAGTGTCCTGGGGCACAAACCCAAGGGGGTTTGTTTGCCCTTGTGCTGAGACCCCTGTGGCTCCCCCAAGTCCAGAGCAAAAGGAAATGAAAAACCTGTTGGTGCAGGCAAGGGCTGTGGGCTGGGTGAGAGCGGGGATCTCCTCCTGTCAAGGTCCTGCTGCTGCTCTGGATCCGACGAGAGGTTCCCGAGGTCTTCTTACCCACCACTTATGTACCCTCAGGGAGCACTCAGTCCCTCCCCCTGGGCGGGGACTCACACAATGGGTGATTGACTCTGGGAGCCAGGGGGTGTTGAACTGTTGATGGCCCATTGGCAGCTCCGCCCCCTCAGGCTGGGTGTGAAGGTGATAATGACTCCCTGGGCAGCTGCTGCTAATGGCCCATTGTCCTTGGGGAATGAATAGAGGGGGTAGAATACACAGCTTTGATCACCCCCACACAGGGTTAGCTGGTCCCTCCTGCTGAACTAGGACAAGATGAACACTCTCTCCCTCTCAAAGCTGAAGAGGCTGTTGCCCTCCACTGCACTAGGTGACAATGTTAGAAGAGGAAAAGGCAGGTCTGAGTTATCACACCCACCCCAAGCCAAGCATGATTTTCATTGGGGCAGATGAGAAAGAGGAAAATTAGGCTTGAACAACAACTATCGTGGATGTACAACACAACTCTGTCATTAAAGAATGCCTCATTTTTCAACCTAAAAATGTTAAAAATAATAACAATTTAAACTGAAATGGCAAAAGGATATATTTTTCAATAAAACTGACTTTTCAACCAGCTAACAAAAGGAAAGTAGAGGAGGAATTAATATCAAAACTATGAAAATGGAATATTAAAAGTACTCCTCTTGCTACAGCAATAGCATCTCCCTGCCCCATCCACAATTTTCCTGGCAAGATCGAAATCAGACTGACCCAGCACTTTATTCCATATAATTTAGCCTTATACAAAGAAACATAAATAATACTCTCAATCTCCCACATATCAGCTACAAACACCTTTACTCCAAGATGAAGTAGGATTCCAGCTCTGTAGTTCAGGGGGTAACTTACAGCAGCATTTTGAAAACTGGGAAGAATTCAGACCTGAAAGGGAAGTCCAACAGGACATGCTGGTGTCTGATAGTCAACCCCCTGCACTGTTACATGAAGAACCAAGTTTGAACAAGGAAGAGTGAGGAAAAGGAAATGTACATATACCACCACTTCACAGTTCTACAGCATTTCCTTTCCACAGCGCTGTGCAGAGGAACAGGGTTTGCATCTTCATCATCCCCATCTACCAAGGATGAAACCCAGGCAGAAGAAAGCAGGAATTTCCCCAAGAGAAAAAGGGTACTGGGGGAAAAAAGCAAAGTTCACACTACAAAGTTTCACTGGCTCTCAGGACCATGCTAATACTACCACACTTATTCTTTCCCAATACAAAGTCCTACCACGTAATTGCTTCCCAACACAGCAAAGCACATTGAACTTGGAGTTCAGGGAAGCAGGAGGAGGGGGTGGAGAAGGGGAAACAGGCAGAGTTTCAAGCCTTTGGTGTGTATTTATAATGTTGTAGAGAAACTGCATTTCACGATGGAATGATTATTGATTTCTTAATGGATTACTGCTGCACAAATTTACACTCCCCCCCAAAAACATCAATCTTAGGATAATAATTATAAACCTATCACAGTGTATGGAGCATTCTGACTGAGTAGAAACTTATCACTATCTGCCGGGAAATGGCCAGTTTTCTAATTTCTCCCACTCCAACCACATCACAGCAGGGCAAGGAGCTACTGAAAAATATATGCTATTAGAAAACAAAGTTTGTAACAGCCACAGGACGTACCTCCAGTCAACTTTCATTAAACGGACTATTTTAAACTACTGCCCTTAAGACAATGCTTGAGCCGTTAGTGAACCAGTTAATTAGTTATTAGAATCCTTTTCTGTTATTTTTATCATGGTAATGAAGCACCCAGCATTGAGTGAGACTCCTTAATGGGCACATACATTCACAAACCCACACACCCTCAGTTTTTCTGCTTACCAGCCTACAGTCAAATGTTTCAGTAGCTAAGTCATTTTTTAGCAAAGGCATCCATAGAACAGCTTTGCTACAAGCAGCATCATATTGTAAAAATGACTGAAATATCAGCAAGACTCCCCTTGACTTCAGGAAGTGTCAGATCAAATCACTGGACATGGGGCACTATGGAGACTTATAAACAATTCTAAACCAAAAAACCCCCAAGTCCCAAAGTTTGTGTAAGGTGGAGGAATGCAGAAGATTTGAGTCCATCTCTGTGTAGTGGATCCAGCTCACACCACACCTATGTCCTGCCCACTGTTTAACCAGAGACAGGATACAAGTTACAGTCCAAACGTGAGCCACGAGCTAAAGGAGACCTGCAGAAGGTCTCCTTCTGGTTGTGCAGCCAGTGCCTCTGAGCTGCTGGCCCCATCCCTCTGCAAGAGGCAACCTCCCTTTGCACTGGGACAGAGGCAGCAGCAAAGCCAACTGGCTGCCTTCTTGACCACACAGCTGACAGACCTGTCAGTGCCAGGCACTAGCACAGCTCAGCGTACCTTTGCCTCTGCAGAAGCATCAGCTCCAGGAGCTCCCAGCCCTGCTCAGGTGCCACCCTCTCACTGTGTGAGACCATGCAGTAAACTGGAGCAGTGAATCGATCCAAGCTAAAAATACCCCATTTTGTTGTTTGGTTTTCTTTTTCAGAAAAACTGCTGGTGTTGCTGCAGGGAACAAGGCACAACGAACTCTGCTTTGAATGCTTGCCTTAGGAACAGTCATCTCTGCCAGAAGGGCATCTGGGGCACCTGCCACTTACAACATCTTCAAACAGTCCTAACTAATGACAGCCCACACATGCAGTGCCATTAAAACACGTGCAGGTTACAACTCAGCACACAACAGATTTCCAGGCTCTGCAGCACTGTCTGACTGCAGCCTGCTCTGGAGCAAAGCCGCAGTTACACCCTGCTCAACACCCATCCCACTGTTCCCAGTGCTGAGCCTCACTGCAAGCAGTGGGGAATGGAACAGCTCCTACAAGCCAAGGGCTGGAATTTAAATGGAAAGCTCAGGTACAGCTTGATGGTAATCTGGCTGTTCCATTCCATGTCTAAAACAATTCCATAAACAAACGCAGCCAGTTGATGTTCTCCCAGACTACACTTGTCACTACCTACAACTTGCCCTCATGACAGGGGGCTGTTCCAAAAGTGTGTGAAATTACATAAAAAATCTCCCACAAAGTGCAGTGGGCTTTGAATTACTAAATTACTCCAGGGGAAGCTCTCTAGCAACAGAGCACAGAATCAGCACCTTAACTCTCATTTCTCTGAGAGGCTACAATTAAACACATGCAGCAACTCCTTCCCTTTCTCGTGACCTAGTGTCCTAGTTCAGCAGGAGGGACCAGCTAACCCTGTGTGGGGGTGATCAAAGCTGTGTATTCTACCCCCTCTATTCATTCCCCAAGGACAATGGACCATTAGCAGCAGCTGCCCAGGGAGCCATTATCACCTTCACACTCAGCCTGAGGGGGCGGAGCTGCCAATGGGCCATCAACAGTTCAACACCCCCTGGCTCCCAGAGTTAATCACCCATTGTGTGAGTCCCCACCCTGGGGGAGGGACTGGGTGCTCCCTGAGGGTACAGAAGTGGTGGGTAAGACCTCGGGAACCTCTTGTTGGATCCAGAGGAGCAGCAGGACCTTGACAGGAGGAGATCACCGTTCTCGCCCAGACCACAGCCCTCGCCTGCACCAACAGGTTTCTCACTTCCTTTTGCTCTGGACTTGGGGGAGCCACAGGGGTCTCAGCACAAGGGCAAACAAACCCCCTTGGGTTTGTGCCCCAGGACACTGGGTTATACTGCTGGGGTTTTGTGAGTTGAAAGCAATTTCCCTTTTGTGTCAGTATATGTATTGTAATGTTATTATTAAATTTTAGCTCTGCCTTATAATCTCTCTCGTGGTGAGTTCATTTCCCCTGCTGGTTCGCCTTTAAACCAGCACACCTAGCATTCCTCCTCTATGCCAGGAACCAGTCATAGCTGCTGTAGGACTGCAAGAGCACCTCCAAAAAACCTCTACTCAAAAGGTGGGTTAAAAAAAAAAGAAAAAGACAACAGCCAAAGAAGGCAGCATTCTCCAATGTACAGAGGCCACATAAAATAAAAGGGCCCAAAAGGCAACACTTGCCATCAGCTTCAATTACCAGCAAAGTGGGGTTTGGGAAAACAAAGGCCTCCTCAGAGCTGCTATAGGGTAAAGATGAAATCCCAGAATTAAAATCAAAATCCCCACATGCACATTAATATTCAGAGGCAATTGCCTTTCAGCTTAAACTCAGCCAACATGCATCTTACTACTGCAGCTCTTAAAGCAATCTTGTTTACAACTGGAAATGGATTACATTATCTCAGCCCCACCTATCCACATAATGCAGAGCAAACTGTCAAACATAAAATTACAAAATGGTTATTGTAAGGTATCCCCTTCAGCATAAGAATTAATTTGACCTATTTTATTACTAAATTATTACTCCCACACAAATTTTCTATCAGAGATATCTATCAGCGCTGACATTTATATTCCAGGAGGCACTCTCAGATGCCTATTTTCTTCTTCTCCATCTCAAAGGTGTATTGAGCAGATTTGATGTAAACAGCCTCCTGCCAAGCTAGTTAAAATCTTTCAACTTTATACATATAATTGTGACAATAACCATTTGCTTAAAAACAGAGAGAGAGAGAGAAACCTACACAGTTTCAGATTCTGAAAAAAATTGTTTCGCAAGTTAAAGAAGTGATTAATCTAAATTTAAGGAGGACCTACAGATATTTTTACTACAGCTCTGGCAGGTTGTTCTGATTGTCACCAAGAGACATGATTTGACACAATGGCCCTGATTAAGAATGTGCTTAAGTCCTATTAAAGCCAATGGAAGTTAATCATCTGTTTAAGAGCTTTGCTAAATCAGGACCAGAACAGGAGACATTTCCAAAAAATCTGGGCCTAAACTGAACACACACTAATTAGCTGTACACACCAATTACATGATTATGGATGAAACACTGTTGTTTAGCATTTACAACAGCACACTTTGTGTGGACTCATTTAGAAATAAGGTCTAATTATCATTCCATAACAGGTCCCACAATGCATTATAACCCACATATACCATGTTAATTTACTTGAAGGAATAGCTTGAAAAGGAGAAAGAAAAAGAAAAAAGCAGAAATCCTTCCAGTAATATTTGTCCAAATTCTCATGTGGATCAAGATGTGACCCTTCTGGAACTTCTCTGTGATCACAGAGAGAATCTCTGAGCACTCCAGCAAGGCCCTGTTTTCTTATTGCTACGTTTTGCTTACAGAAAATATTCACTCTTGCATTTCAAAATGTAACAGTTTTACTCGATGCTGCCTAATGACTTAAGCCCTGCACTCAGGAAACAAACAAATTGGTACTGATTTGCATATCCAGGATAACAGACATCTGCCAATTATTCCTAACAAATATTTGTGCATACAAACCAGAAGTTGCTTTAAGTTTAATTGCGAATGATCTCAACCATTTGAACTGTTTGACATTAGCCAGGATTGACAATTCTCACTTTTATGGCCCTTAGCCCGATATTTACTGATTTTTCTTAGCAGTAAGATGCTCAGGTAAGCAACTGAAAAACTCTCCACTTTCATTAAGTTAAGAGAAAAAGGCATTCCCAAGGTCAGAGCTTGCTGAAAAGCCACGCTGCAGTGCGAAACACAGAGCAGGAACAAGAATTTACATTGAGAATTACATTTATTAAACAAACACATTAAAAACCTCCATGGCATGTAAGGCAATCTTGCCATTTAAAACTTGCCTCATGATTGTGAAAGTTTGGAGCTGGCATGCCAACTTGGTGAGCCATCTGCTCCCCAACAATTTATAAACGAGGCTGCTGCCAAAGCCACCTGATTGCTCCGTTCTAATATTAGTGATGGAACTAAAACACGCTCGGAGGGTTTTTCTCCCCATGGACCAGGAAGCACAAGAAAAAAAAAGACAAAAAACCAACCTCACAGAGGAAAAGTTAAAAATAAAATAGGTAAAATGTATTTATGCTCAATATTCCCTTCCAGTCTCACAGCTAAGAACATTCAAGATTAAGCCAAGGCTTCATTTCCGTAATTCCCCCTAAATCAAGTCAGAAGGAAAAAAAATCAGTAGAGTGATTCCAAATGATGGGACAGTGTGAATCACAGAACCACAGAATGGTTTGGCTCAGGAGGGACCTTAAAGCTCACCTTGTTCCACCCCCTGCCATGGACAGGGACACCTTCCGCTATCCCAGGTTGTTCCAAGCCCTGTCCAGCCTGGCCTTGAAGACTCCCAGGGATGGAGCAGCCACAGCTTCTCTGGGCACCTGTTCCAGGGCCTGCCCACCCTCACAGGGAAGGATTCCTTTCCAATACCTAAACTAACCCTGCCCTCTGTCAGTTTGAAGTGCTTCCCCCTTGTCCTACATGCCCTTGTAAATAGTCTTCTTCCATCTTTCTTGAAGGCTCCCTTCAGGTACTGGAAGGCCATAATTAGGCCATCCCCAAAGCCTCCTCATTTCCAGGCTGAACAATCCCTTTCCTCATGGGAGAGGAGCTCCACCCCTCTGATTGACTTGGTGTTCCTCCTCAATCATATATTCTGTACAGTGAACCACATATGCTGTTCTGAATGCCCATTTCTTTGTTAATGATTCAAATGGTAGTTGGCTAAAATAAAACACACTATGCTCATTACATAATAGCATTTTTTCCATTTTGAAAACAGATTAAAAAAGCAATCAAGAAATGGTGCCTACAGACTAGCAGGTACAACTGCTGGTTTTACTTGTGATACCAATATTACCATTAGAACTAGGCAATTTGGGATAAAAATCATCATCCTACCTAAACAATTCCTTTCTTATTAAAATTCCACATTACAAATAGCAGCTAAAAATGCTGGAAGCTGCTCTACAGTAAATAATCCTTGGGGCAAAAGATGCTGTAATGAAACTGCATGGAAAATTACTCACTCAATCATTTTTAAAACACTGAGTCACAATTCGGTTTTGTTGGCCTGAAACTCCAGATCTATCTCCATGGCAAGTCAGTAGCAAATCCCAAAGCACAGCCACTATTCCCAGAGCTCAGCCATGCGGATGTGCTGCTGCAGGAATAAACCCAGCAGTGTGCAGTGTCCTACACTGCCACTTCCACACAGCACCTTCTGCCCATTCCAGGAAAACGTCAGTTTAACCACTGGCGTCAGTGTGAGAAGAATCAGGACATTTCTGAGTGCTCTACAGGGGCACATTTCTGAGTGCTCAAGACACAGGCAGTCCTGGTGGCATTAATTAGGAGGGCAATGACAGTGATAAGCACCCTGCTTCATTTCAGAACACCTTGCTCTATCCCTGCCAAAACCAGTAGCTTTTTTGAAATTAATTGCATCATCATTACACAATTACCGTTCTAATTAGCCTTCTCAACAACAGATTGGCTTTATTTACAATTAATTTTGGTTAATGAGTTAGTTGTAGTTTTATCTGACAGATAATGGGAGAGAATTAATAACTGCTTAATCCACACAAAATTGTTGTGCGCATAGCACACAGAATTCTGACAAATGTTTCTGAATCCCAGCCAACAACCACCAGCACATTTTCACCATCTGAAAGCAGCCAAAGCTCAGCAAATGTTACCATATTACATTATAGTAGGTTAAACTGTTTATATATATATATAATTAGGATTATTATTATAAACTATGGTCATAATTATACATTGAAATTGCATTGTCAACTGGTAAGGAGGCTTTCCCCATTCCAAAACACCTGGCCAGAGCAGGGAATTAAGGTCATCTCTTTGATGGCCTACCAAGATCTATTCCTTGTGTAGTTCACGAGAAAATGATGCAGAGACTCAAACTCGAGGATAGACTGTCTGGTGCACCCTGGGCATCTGTCTAATCTCATACCTTTGTCCATATCCCTCCAGTGAACCCTGGACCAGCTTCAAAGCCACTCTAAGGTCACAGTCCGGGATTTTTTTTCTTAGGAATCAGTTTTACATGTTTTAAACAACATCTTCCATTACCACATCACCACCTTCTCTCAAAACCCCTTCCTGAATGCAAGGCTGGTTTGTCTCCAGCCAGACCTGAATACTGACCTCTCTACAGGAGACACATCAGCAATTCCCCAAAGGGACTCTCTCACCCAACTCGTTTCTTAAGGGCACTCAGATGGCACAGCAAAGGCAGGGGAGACATGACAAGCTGGGGCACCAAGTGACAGTCACACGTTTGAGAAAACACACTGGACAATAATGAGCAGCTTCAGCACAGCTGAACCGATCTCACAGTGCCATTCTCGTCTCCAGCACAGCAGGCTCTCACCGGGGGCTGTCCACCACATACAACATCAGACCTAGGGATCTCCCCAAATACAGTCTTTAAGGACCTTGGAGTACTAATTGACAGGAAGCTCAACATGAGCCAACAGTGTGCCCAGGTGGCCAAGAAGGCCAGTGGGATCCTGTCCTGTATCAAAAATAGCATGACCAGCAGGACCAGGGCAGTGACCCTTCCCCTGGACTCTGCCTTGGGGAGGCCACACCTTGAGTGTTGTGTTCAGTTCTGGGCCCCTCAGTTGAGGAAAGAGATTGAGGGGCTGGAGCGGGGCCAGAGAAGAGCAACAAGGCTGGTGAAGGGACTGGAGCACAAGTGCTGTGGGGAGAGGCTGAGGGAGCTGGGGGTGTTCAGCCTGGAGAAGAGGAGGCTCAGAGGTGACCTCAGCACTGTCTGGAACTGCCTGAAGGGAAGTTGTGGCCAGGTGGGGGTTGGTCTCTTCTCCCAGGCACTCAGCAATAGGACAAGGGGGCACGATGGGCTCAAGCTCTGCCAGGGGAAATTTAAGTTGGAGAGCAGAAAAAAATTCTTTACAGAGAGAGTGCTCAGGCATTGGAATGGGCTGCCCAGAGAGGTGGTGGATTCACCATCCCTAGAGATTTTTAAACACAGATTGGACATGGCACTGGGTGCCATGATCTAGTAAATGGACTAGAGTTGGACCAAGGGTTGGACTCGATGATCTTGGAGGTCTTTTCCAACCCAATCGATTCTATGATTCTATGATTATACTGTAATCATGAACTATCACTCACATTTCTAGAGTGAAAACACTACTTTTACTCTTCTCCTAAGGCTCTGTTTTTCTAGGCTGCTGAAAAGAACAGCCAGGGTTCCAGTGCACAAATGGCTGCAGTTGGGACAGAGATAAAACATCCTGACACGAAGATGAGGAAGAGCGTTACAGAGCAGCACTATAGATTGTTTCCTGGAATGCACTGCAGTTTCCTTTGGGTTTCAGTACATATGTGATATATATTTACTACAGCAAAAATCTCACTACTATCGATTTTGTTGTTAATATTTAATGGTTACCAGTCAGAAGCTAAATTTAAGTAACAATAGCACTAATGACATTGAATAAATGAAGCACTTTAAAAGTGAGAAAAAAAGCAAATAGTTCTTTTCAGCATTTTAGCGCAAGAGCAGTAAGACAGCAACCTGAAACCACGTTACATGCTGATAACCTGAGTCATGTCTGGTCTCAAAGGCAGACCAGCGAGGTGATTTTGCACAAACATCCAACAAAAAAATAGGTCCTGCGAGGGGCAGATTAGCAGAGCTGCTTCCAGCAACTTCTTCCCATGCATTTGACATTTGCAAAGGGTGGCGCTTAAGAGTTTTTCCTTCAGCTGAGGCACAATTCTCGTACCTCTCCTCAGTCTGGCTTCCTAATTTCAAGAGAATTGCATGATTCTAATATTTTTCAAGCCTGTACCTCTTTGTCATATGTGACCGAAACACCCTCTAAGTGCCTTCCATTTCTGTCATTACACTGCACATGTACAGGCTTGTCAGAAACCATGGCTGGACATTCTCCTATTTATTTCTTCAGCTACCAACATTCTCTACATGATATCAGCTAATCTGGGGGCAGCTGATGGGTCATAGCACTTATGCTGAGAACACTTTGGGATTTGCATGTAAGTACATGGGATTTTGGTAAAATAAATCGTGAAATTCAGAGAATACAAATTTAAAAGAAGGCCAAGAATAAGCTCACAGAGCTCTCATGGTCTGCTAACGTCATACACTACTTGACCTTTAAATACAAAACTAGAACACCGTTCTGAACTCTTGAGAGCTACCCATACTTCAACAATTTGAAGTCACATACAAAAATGATGAAGCTCACTGCCTCCCACCCATAGGAGCTGAATTCCTACTAGCACTGATTTCCTTACTTTTTCTCCACCTCTTCAGCCTATAATTTTATTCACTCATCTCTTCAGCTGGTATCTTTTGTGAAGCTCTTTAAACTGAAAAAGCATGATATAACAAGGAGACGTTGGTATATTACACTCTAGAAGAACAGCTTATCCAGAGGATAATACCCAACAGTGGTGTATTTAAGGGAGAGGAAAAATTTCAGATGGGGGTTTGAAGCAAAGCTGGTACCCGAGACTGTTCCGTGCAGCTGCACAGTGTATTAAACTCACCCAGGAACTACTTGTGCCAGTAACAAGGTCAAAACAACTGGTAAGGTTGACCCAATTTTGGGAGATTAAACTGTAAAACTATTACTCTCAACTCCATCTAGGACATGCCTAAATCTGAAAGGTGATGAGGATTAAGGCACTGAGTGAATTTAAGGCCCAACAGTGTATTGTGATGTCTCCCTACACCTGGGCAGACTCTGGAAAGGTGCTGGATCCCTGCAGAGTCTCCAGAGGTGCCCAGAGAGAGGGCCCTCATCACAGGGCACATGCACTACAGAGCCTGTACCTAGGAATGGACAATTAAAAGCACTACACAAAACCACTAATTAATAAGATTATTCTCCTTCAGGGGCTGTTATATGGACAAGGCAAACCCTGCAGGGATAGCAGTTTCTCAAGAAATAAGATTAAAACCCAAATGTTGTTTTCTTCTTTTTTTGCCTGAGCTGTCTCCCTCTATCACAGACCTGGCTGACAACCAGAACAAGGTCTTCAGTCTACTGAGACTTTTTCCTGGAAACTTTTAAACCATCCACGACTTAAAGAGAACAGCTACTCTTCTTCAAATGAATAGACCTCATACCTCTTCTGTGTAAAAAGGCTTGCTGTTTTCATACAGAAAGAAGCAACTTCTTTCATTTTCAAAAGAAGGGAATTCACACCATCCTGTTTGCTGCTCCTTAGACTAAAGCATGTGTTTCATTCACACTTTTGAAGTTTAAATGAGGCACACAGTTACCAAAAATTCTCACAGTCTGTGTTTTATGGCTAGCTCATTACCTAAGAGAGCAAGTTTGCTTGCAATGGCAAGCATAATGTGTTTGAAAGATGTGCTGAGGTCCAGGAAAGACTTGGTGTGAATATTCATACAACTGCACACACACATTCCCAGATCAAAGAGTAATTATGAGAAAAATTACCACGGACTTGAGCATATCACAGGCTTCTCCAGCTACCTTTCCATGTCACTCACCAACATAACTGTCATGGACTGAGGGAACACCTGCCCCTTGAGAAAAACCAGGACATCACCACTTCCTTCTGATGGAATTAGGCAGTTTTGCAGGCTGAGGGAATGCAAGGGAAACATCACTAACAAGGAGCCGAGAGCAGTCCTGCCTACTGCTGAAAGTCACAGCACTGGTATCTTCAGTCTAACACTTATTTTGTTCAGGTGAAGGAACAGAGGGGATAAACAAGAAAATATCCCCTCAGCAGGATGTCCAGCTTTGTCAAGTATGCGGTTTAACTGCCAAAGGAGCACCTCTGTGTAAGCCCTGCCCAGATCTTCCACTACCTGGAGAGGAAACACAGACCATCTTACCTCCTCACATAAGCAGAAGCTTTGTGAGAGAACAGGTGGTAGATGGCACAGGCAGAAAAGGTGAATGGATTTTCTGTACTTCAGTATGTCCTACCTTCTTCAAAAAATTCTTGACTTCCAACTCCCAGGACAAAGGGCCTGAAAAAAGCAGCACCAAGACGTGGCTGCATGAAGTTTCAGGGTGGAGAACAGCCAAGTTCCACAAAGACCTTTTCCAGGCCTGAAACAGGGCAAGGACTTTAACACTTCCACTAATTTTCCCCTTCTCTCTCTCCCACTGCAGTGACTATACCTGTGCTCAGAACAACATCACAGGTGGTACCAACACCACAGTATAAAAAGGGGGTAGAGAAAAACCAGTCTGTGCAGCTTCTCCAGGTAACATGAAACCATGGTGGGGAGAGCAGAGACAGGTCTGGAGTGAATCAGATTACTTTGCTCATGCCTTGTGTAAAACCTGCAATCTTCTAAGAAGAGGGGCTCCTACCTGTGTAGGAGATGATGCATTTAAACCCTGCTGTCTTCTTCATTCACTACCAGCTGGTAGGTGAAGGTTTACAAACCCTCCACAGAGAGGCTGGGAGTGTGGTTTGGCCCTAGGGCTGACCTCTTCCCATCCCTGAGAGGACACAGGGATCTGACCATCAACTTGAGCTTTGCCAAAGGGAAGGTCGAGAGCCCTGTAACCTCCCTGGACAGGACAAACACAGAGTAACCATGAGACAGAGGAGCTGCTACAATGCACACAGAGCCCACCCACCCCTGTGGGGCTATGCCTTGGCCACACTGCATCACAAGAATAAACACCAAAACTGAAAAGTAAAAATAAAAGGCAGGGAGAAAGCAAAAGGCAGTTAAAAAAACAACAACAAAAAAGATACTCTAATTCACAGAAGCTGACGTGACCTATCAGCACAGAAATGAGGGGGATCAATCAACTCCATGCTTTTCCAGGAACAGTGTCTGCTGTTTTACGGTACTCTCCAATGTAACACCTGTAACAGCACTTGCAGGTGACCCTGCCAGCCAGGGCTATGCTCAGAGCAGGAGCTTCTGCCAGCATCTCTCTGCCTGGGAGGGATTACAGTTCTTCAAAGCCACAGGCAGACACAGCAGTGCCAGCAGAAGCCAGTAATGCAGACCTGGCTCCAGATCAAGGGCACATTTTGCTGGGCAGTGTGAATAGGGGTTTGTCCACACACAGACCTAGTAACACTCAGCTGTATGGGAAGAGTTAAAACCCTGTGGTTGCTCTAATGTAATCACACCAGAACAGGGTGCTTTAAGACCACTGCAGTTTCTCCAGTGCAGAACAGGAAATAAGCTGCACTAGTATTAAGGTACTTGTGATTGCATCTCACTGTGGGACTGCAAAAACTCACTGTAAAATAATCCCTCTGCAAAGCAGATACTGCAAAGAAGAATTCCTACCTTTGACAAAGGCTAATGTACCTTCTAAGTCTCCATCCTAAAAGATCTACTGCCTCTATGACTTAGGAAACAAAAGGGGGAGGAGGGGGAAAGTGGCACAGAAACATAAAGGGACTCCACTACAATGCCAGGAGTTGCGAGATGGTCTGGGCCTCTGGTCACCTGGTCCAGAGCCATATCTGTCACGCTCATCGCTTCTCGGTGACAATCACAGCTCTGCTTCCTTCCACTGGGATGCAGCATTCAGCTGCCTGGGCTCCAAGCAAATGTCCACTGCTTTAGGCAAGGGACAACATGACATGGCACAGCCTCCTCACCTGGGCTGGCGACAGGTCTTGTTACAGAGAGCAGGGGGTCAGCTTTCTCTTAAATTTTCTACAGACCTGCCTCAAGGTGGATGTCCCCAGGCAGTTTCATTCATTGGGATTACTAAAGACAAAGCAGGAGAGGGAGCTATGCCTCTTCCTCCTGGCTAGAACAGCATCACTTCTTCAAGTAGCCCTCTTGGCACTGGAAGGAGGGTGAGCACTGGACACCCTCAGTACTGCACAAAGGTGACACAGGTAGCTGCAATTCTGCCTGTAAAACTTCATCCTGCAAACCTCCAAACTGTCACTTAGCTGAAGGACTAGACAGAGCCTATGGCCCACAGGAACTGGAAACAAGCCTTTAATTTCCCAGGAGAAAATACCCATTGATTTCAACAGGACCTTCTCCCAGATTCAGGGATGGAAAAGATGGAGAACTCTCCAATGGGAATCTTGTCATCCAGCTGCTATCAAAGCGTCATATTCCATGGAAGATGAGGATTGCTCTTTTCATTGGCATGTCTGAAAAGGAACTGAAATTCCAGAAGCAAACACTGAAAACTTGCTGACTACCGAGCCAGCAAGAACACTGAGTGTTGTAACAGGGTGTGTACCAGGGAAAGTTAACTGAACCTGACAGTCCAAGAGAATAACAGAAGCTCCCTAAGAAAGGTGTGTGCTGCAACAAAGCTCTGGCAAATGACCTCTCAAGACTTCCATCAGAATGAATAAAACCCTATTTAATGAGATTAACTGATCATTTCACTCCACCCTCCTTATAACACTCACTGAAAGGAAGGAATGTTTTTGCAGCCAAGTATCTGACTCCATAGGGAATGCCAGGATTGTGACAGAAGATAGGAAAAATAAATAAGGGAGCCCTTCACTGTTGCACTGTGAGCTACAGATAGTGGTTACTCAAACTAGTTTCAGTGACTACTTGTTGTTCGTTGACATACAGTTTGTATCAGAGAAACTACTTCCTGAATTAAACCACAGCACTGTGAAAAATCGGAGCTGATGTGGATGAAGCTACAACAATCCAAGGTTCATTCCAGGTGTGTTTCATTCCCAGGTAACACTTCTTTCTGTTTGATGTTTTTTGTTGTTGTTTCCTTCCCCCCCCCCCAATAAAACCACCCAAAACAGTGTAACAGTACTCTGCAGAGCTTTCATTTCTTAGGTATGGACAAAACCCTGTTTCTGTTTAAAGCCCAATCATCACCTTTTCATGTAATATTTTCCCTCCTTAAACTTCACAAAAACTAAATCCATTGGCTAAAACTTTGATGACTATTACCGTGCTGGAAATTCTTGGGAAGTCTGAGGATGAAAGACTGAAGCAAAAAGAGTGCTCTTGTGAATGACAAAGAACCTCACTTACAGTTCCCTGCCACACTTTATTGAGCTCATCCCTCACGTCTGAGCTCATCTTGGCAAAGTCCATCTTCACTGTCTTTCAACCTGCAAAACCACAGGTAAGTCTGTATTGGGCATCATCATGCAATTCCACAGCTGAGCTCTCTAAACATCAAACTGTCAAGGCTGCAAAGTCACACACAAAAGACCAAAGGACATCTCAAGTGACTGTCAAAAGTCCACCTACCTGCACTGAGGCAGGATCAAAGGTACCTAAACCAACAGATGCCTACCCTACTCCTTAAAGACTGCTGAGGAGAGGAGACTCTCCAGCACCCTAAGGCGACCCGGTCTGAATTTTGAGCACCACATGCCTTGTGTCACACTTTCCACGACATTTGGAAGAACTGGAGACCTTAGTCCCCAGTTCAGAGCACATCAGTTTGGGTGCCAGAATTCTTCATGCCCCAGTGCATGTGGCAGGGGAGTGACTGCCTCAAAGCACTAATTCAGTCCCCCACTGCAGCACAGCCCAGCCCAGTCAGCTTCAACCACCCTCCTTAAAGAAAAGCCTCCTGCAGAGGTTCAGCCTCATCACCTCATCCTATTAAAAAAACCCACAACACATACTGAGCCAAAAAGAATACCAGCATAAGGTCCAGTCTCATGTGCCTGGGCAGTGGACTCTGACAATGGCAAGGCTTGTTTGCCGTGGAGCTGAGGCATGGAGCAATCTCTAACTTTACACAGTTTAATTCCCAAAGACAGGCTCCACAGTAACATTTCTTTATCCCTCCAGTTGTGATGGCACAGCTGTGGTACATCTAACTTTCTGCTCGGGGCAACATAACTGATTAAACAGGGGTTATATGACCACTGACCATTCAGAGTTGAAAAATAAAAGTAATCAAGAAACATCTGGGGCTTTATGTTACAAAAAAAAGAGTGCAATTTGATAGTCCACCCTGATCACTGGGAATATAGTATTTATTATAATAAAACCCAAGTTCTCTGTATATACTGCTGCTGAAATAATACACACTTAGTACTGTTGTCCCAATTAGCTGTGGCGTCAGCGCGACCGTTCCCCACCACAGAGAAAATGCAGCCGCCTCATTATTTTCTGCAACAGTCAGACGACATGGCTCATTTTCTTAATAAATTAATTCTTATAACTTAGGAACACTTCAAGCTACCATAAACACTTCTTGAAAGTGTACCACAATTTTAATCAGTTTCAAACATCAGATGTTGGGTTTGATACTTATGATTGTTCTGACTGTGTTTCATTTAAGGGCTCCTTTTGTCTATGAAAGGAAAGATAAGAAAGTTAACTGGGACACCCACTGTCAAGTCTCTAATTTAAGGGGAAATTGCCTCTGTCACTGATTGTCAGATGCTAATAGCTGCTGTTACTAATTTCCATATGATACCAGGCAAGTGATCTTGGAGAAGAATCCTTCCTCCTATACAAAGAATTGATTGAGTCAACTAATTAAATGACTGTGCCCCTGCAGTTTCTGAAGCAGACATTCCTCTAAGTCCATTTTAACCTACAGGGAAAAATATCTCTAATAACTGTAGTAACAACTCAGTGTGGTATTAGGAGGAAGTGACTGGGAATTATTTCTTTTAAAAGTCTCCTTTATAAGGATTCCCCATTAGCCTTTAATTAGCATGCCAGTTCCTATTCAGAGGTTTCTGATCACTTATGGCCCAGTTCAACATCCACTGAAGGCAACACGACTGACTCCCTTGAAGTCAGTGGGGTCTGCAGGAGGGCTCAGGGCCATGCAGGGAACTCTCTAGTACCAATACAAAGTTAATTGAGCAGGCCTTTGACGCCCACCTCTGGGTGTCAGCCTTTGGAAGAGTTTTCCCACAGAGGATCAGAAGAAAACCTGGGCTGCCAGATTTGGGGCTGTGTAAATGTATCATCTGTACTCAGCAGGTATAACACTAATTTGCCTTCTGCTGTAGAGAAAAGTGAGATGATCTATCAACCTACTTGGCATGACTGTTTACATGTATTTTAAATGTTTGATTACATAAAACTACAGAGAAGAGTTTCAGAACAGAGCATCTGCCAACACACATGCAGTGTTCTGCTAAAGGCAGGCATAGGTAAGATCACTGGTTAGCTCTGACAGGCCAGTGAGTGTGATCCATCTTTCACAATCACCTCAGCAGAAGGAAAACGGAATGTCAGCTCCATCCATAACCTACAAATACCATCTAGATGCTTGAAAATGATAATAGGTTAAAGGATGCAATAGCCAAAACATTCAACCCAAACCCTTTTGGAATAAAACTGAAAATATCAGTAGCCCAGACAGAACTACTAACACAGATTGCCAGGGACTAATGAACTAGAAAACTCTTTACACAGCACATAATTTTGCTGTTGCTGGGAGAGCACTACTCAAGTCATTTCGGTACAGATCCAAGAAATTTCCTTCTCAGGGTGTTTCTCCTTTTGAGTCAGACAGAAATTCAGACTAAATTAAGTGCTGTGATTCAAAACAATTCAGTGGAACA
The DNA here is from genome assembly GCF_047495875.1 of Pithys albifrons albifrons. NCBI lineage: Eukaryota > Metazoa > Chordata > Aves > Passeriformes > Thamnophilidae > Pithys > Pithys albifrons. The sequence goes on from NC_092465.1 coordinate 37,515,725, forward strand.
CAAGGAGAAAGGTCAAAACTTCGATCTCTACCTTGCAGAGTGCACAGCCAAACAGGGCCATCCATTTCTAGGGATGACTAACAACCAAACCAGAAGTGAAATGTTTGGGAATTGGGGTCTGATCCCTGTACCACCTCCTCCATTAGGAAGCCCTGCCCAGCCAGAATTCCATGCTTTGGGATTGCCTATAACAGCAGAGAACATGGCTCAGTCCCCATCGACCCACTGGATATCACACCATACTGAAATACAACACAGCCACTTCCTCCACTTAAAACAATGGAAGATGGATCAAACCATTGGGAGCTACTAAATTCATACAAATATTTCAAACAGCTATTCCTCCTTACCCACCCACCTCCACCACTCCCTTAAAATACAAAAAAATCCCAAAAAACAAACAAAAAAAACCAAACAAAAAACCCAACAAACCAAAAAACCAAAAAGAGGTCATCAGCCCCTGGGTTACCAAACCTTTAAAAGGATTTCCCATGCCCCACAAAACAGGTGGAAAGCTCTAAAGCACAGCCTGGAGATTTAGCCTACACATGTCAGATTCAAGATTTGGCCCAAAACCTTAAATGAACCAACACAAGAGCTGCCCCAAAAGCTAACAATCTCTGACCAATACCTTCCATGTTTAAGGCAGCACAAACCGCCTCTCTGCAAAACATTCTTAAGCCTGCAAAGAGTAAATAAATTACAACAAATTTAACAAGCTTGAGTTTTGCTTGGCTTGGGAAAGTCAGGCAGAGCCCTTAAGTTTTCAACAGCAGGACATGCTTAACACAGAGCAGCAGGGATGAAAGCGTTTGAGACACCTGTGAGAGACCAAAAAACACCTCTAAAAAATAAGCTGTACACCAAGGCATGTGTGGCAAGAACTAACAAAGCTTAAGAATCATTGAAAATGTTAACACAGTGAGCATGAAAATACTGAATGTGTTAAAGAATTTTTGCATGACTTCATCCAAGATCTTTTTATTCCTAATTTGACTCTGGTTTTTATTCTGGATTACAAAAAAAAAAAAGATTTTAAAAATGGAGATTTTTTTCCCTTCCAATGAAGCCTTGCCATTAATAAAAAGGAAACAAAGAAAGTGAAGAAAGTGAGTAGTAAAACTTTTACAACATAATAAAGTATATCAGACTCCCAGTGCAGTACAACTGGAATTGTCTAAAGATGCTGAATTATGGGCAGTTGTCATATAAAGTTCAGTCCACAGAATTAGCCATCATATTCTCCAGAAACATGTATATAACTGGGAGATCTTGATAATAACCCTCAGTTTTAAAGGCTCATAAAACTGCGTTTTACTCATAATTTGCAGGAGGAAAGAATTCTTAAAGGAAAGTGACATCTTTTTCTCACTCAGAAGGACCCTGAAGTCCATACACTGTGTATTTTCAAACAAGCATCCCTAAAAGCTCCCTTTTACCCCCAGTTTTTCATAGCATATTATACAAAAACTCAGTTTAAAAAGATAGATATGTATCTACAGCACACGCAAAGCAGAAAGAAAATTAGTATCATATAGAGAGCAACACTCTAACTGTGTTGGAAGTACAGAATGTTACATTATTCCTTCAACATAAGTACAGAGGTTACATTAAGGTAAATAGCTTGACATAACACTGTAGCCAACAGTAAAACAAGCTCCAGCACTCACACACAGAAAAGGAAGAACGTTGCTTTTATGAAATGTTTGTAAACTCCATTTATCCACCTCCAACAGGCAGTATGAGAATAATTATAGAAATATTATCAGCACTTGACACTCTTAGTAGACTCCCAAAACTCTACATTTCTTCAGTTTCTTCTCGACATTCTAAACCAAAATCCTTTCAGTTTGTTAGAGGCAACTACCAAGTGCCATAAACTCCAAATTATCTCAGCCACTTTGGGATTTGCCAAGGCAAAGCTGGAGTAATGAATAGGATTCTGAAGTTGCTGCATGGAACAGTAAAATACAACCTGTCATAAAAACCCAGATATTTTAACTGCATACTTTTGCCAGAGTAAAGCTTTTTAGTAAATAAAATGTGTTTGTTTTCAAATAAAGCTACTTCAAGCTGTTTCAGGAGCACAGTAAGTAATAATAATAACAACAATTTCCATTTGGATTTCAAAACCTGAGGAAACAAAACCAGCACATGTCAAGCCTAGTGTTTTCCTACCTGGAACAGGTAAGGACCAGCTCTCAAATGCCACCTTGGGATAGTTCAGACTAGAAATCCCGTTCATGTTTAGATGAGACACCAGCATGAACAAGAAAAGAAAAAAAAAACCCAACAACAAAACTGCCCTGTCCTCCTCTGTTACTAGCAATGCCTACAGCAGTGGTTAAAACCTGGTAAGCAAGCCAAGAACCCGGAGGACCAGACCAACCCAACCCTCTGCTAGAGAGAAACAGACTTAAAGGAGACTTACTGCTTGCCATGTGACAGGGGGAGGCGTGCTGGCCATTGGGAGTGCTGGAGGTGAGGTCAATGGCCATGCCGCAGTGCTCCCTTTCAGGCGAATAGTCATTGTCACCTGCTTGCACAGAACAAGCCCCCGTGAGTTTCCATCCCCTCTTCAGCAGAGTTACACAAAGATTAGGAACCACAACTCGCTCGCTCCCTTTGCCTTGCCCTTCCCTCCTTAACTGGTGGGGTCTCACCGAGCCTGTAAAATCTGGAGTCCCGCTGGCCATAAGTAAACATTTGACTGGTTTTAAGAGCCCCCTCAAATCTACTGTCCCCAGTCTTTTACACACACACCTCTGACAAACCTTGCCCCAGCTGCTTAGTTTCAAGTTAGGACTACTTCTCCAATAGCAGACACCAACAATCCAGGCTGGGCAGGGGAAGACTGGAACAGTACTTCACTACAGAGACCTTCTTCCCAAAGCTCTACATTAACTGACAGTTGAACAAAGCACTTACACAAACCCCCACAAAGAAAACAAGAGAAATGCATAGGGAAAGGCATGAAAAGTTTTTGGCTTCAATTTGAATTTCTGGAAATGAACGCTCTCTCATTTGCTAAGTTCATTTACTCTCAGCAAATATTTAAACCTAGAGACACCCACCCATGCACCCATCCCCATGCATTTATCACTCACACAGAGAGTTTATATTTAAATGGCATTATTTCAGTGTCAATGCAAAGACCATACACAAGGAAGCTGAAGTTTCAGGTGACTGCATTATAAAAAGGACAGTGGGAAAAGTAATTCAGAATAATCAAATTAAATGACTACTTACATGTTATATATCCATCAGCAGCCTCTGCTTCCATAGTCAAAGTGCAGTGCTGCAAGGCAGAAAAGTACACCCTCAGAGACGCCTGTCAGTATCAACCATTAAATGATTAAACTTACTTAAAGCCCTAAGTAGTTGCCCATTTTACTGCTGTTGCAACCACTGCCTAAAGAAACACACAAGTGCTCATTTGCAAATCATTGAATTCTTCCTGTAAATTGTGTGAGTAAAGAAATGCAGCTGCCTCCTGGGCAGGTGGCACTGGGATCATTCTGGTCTGACCATACCCCTCTCTGGCCCCATTCGCATTTTTGCCTGAGCTGAGTTTTCCCCCTGACTTTCCACTTGTTTTGTTCAAGCCGGGATGGTAATGCTTCATCTGCTCTCACAGCCAGAACAGACTTGGAGGAGATGGATACTGTTAACAATTGCTCTTTTCACATGCACTACAAGAGACTCCATCCTGATCTAAACAAAATAAACCCTCCCGTGTCTGTTCCCCTTTGACAGAGCTGCTCCAGCTCTCTGTCTCACACCTCCCTGTGCACACACACCAGTACACACACCTGTTCACTCTAACCCTACTTATCTGCCACAGCACGGGGCCAAACATCACACTCAAAACTCCCAGATCATACATTCTGTGGTGTGAAGCAATCTTAAAGTTTCTGGAAGCACTTTGCTGACACAGAACAAGCTATTACTTTCCCGAAACCCAAGTAACTGTATAGAATGACACCCCCTAGCTATCATTTGATATATACTGTGAGGGGGGGGAAAATAAGAGAGGGATCAATAATCATAACTGTGTTCTTTTAAGTGGAAAAATTAAGAATCTGACATGACCAGAGGAGAATTTTATTTCCTCTCTCCCTCCACGGCCTCTTTTTTGCCTTTAGTTTCAAAACTCTCACTGCACCAGGCAGCTAAATTATTCACAATGAGCCATTTCTGTATTGATCGCCAAGTATATTTAGCACTGGCTCCTGGAATTTCTCCATTACTTACTGGAAAACAGGCAGCTTCACTTCTTGTCTCCAAAACCACTTCCCTCCCCCTCCCTTAGCCCTCTTTCCTCCCCCCCCCCACCACTCCCTGCCTTTCCCCAATAAAGAAATACTTTTCTCTGTGCTCTTCTTTGGTATAAAGTAGATCAAATTCCCAAGGCATTCAGCACGTAACACTGAAATTTCAACCTGCCCAACTGCTACCAAACTCTCTTCAATTACTGATTTTCACGACTCTTTAAAAGAAATCTCAAAAAAACCCCAAAAGTTTTCAGAACAGGTAAGCCACTTCCTCAAGCCCTTCAAAATTACCTTATCTTCCCCCTAGTCCAGGTAGGCAGGCACACACTGAGAAAAAGAAAGAAACATCAGAAGCAACAGGGAAAGATCATCCCAGCCAATGAAGTGGAAGGAAAGAAAGGGGAGGAAGGGAGGAGGAAGAGAAAGGAAGACAAAAAGAAACACAGAAACATCCATAACCGAAGTTAACACACGGCCTGATTTTTTTTTTATTTCTTCAAGGGGGAGAGGAGAGGGAAACGCAGAGGGGAAGAGAAAGTTTGGTCACCATTTTTAGGCTGATGATGGCAAATCCCAGCTGCTAAACTTCCCACTCCAACAAGGAATGGAGGGAGAGAGTTTTGCTCGAGCTGAAGACCAAGAAAGATGGAGAAAGTTTTAAAAAAATATTTTGTTAAAGGCGGGGGTGGGAAGTGGGGGGGGAGGGGGAAGGGAGAGACGGGGAGGGAGAGAGGGATAGGGGAGAGAAACCCGCCCCCGGCACTTACAGGTGGGGCATGCGGAGCCGGGGAGCCGGGCAGCCCCGGGATGAGCCGGCGGGGAAACTCGCTCAAGAATGGCACATACTTTGAAGGAAGATGAAGACAAAAAGAAAGGAAAAAAAAAAAAAAGAGGGAGAGGGGGGGTGGGAGGTGGGAGGTCAGCCGGTGCTACAGCAATGCGATTAACCAGCGCGGAGAGAGGGGGAGAGGGAGACAGAGGGAGGAAAACTTGATCCACCGGTTCCTTACGGATCGGCACGGGATCGGGGGGAGCGGAGGGGCTGCGGGGCGGGATGGGGCGAGGGGCTGCGGGGAGGGGGCCCGGCGGGCGCACTCACACCCCGCGCACCGGAGCCACGCCAACTTCCCCGGAGCGCCGCTCCGGCCCTGGGCGACGGCGGGCTCGGCGCTCATCCTGCCTCTCCCCGCCCCTGCCACAAGCTGTCAAAGTCATGGAAGTCCTGCCTCGCTCGTCATTTTATTCCCTTTCCCCGTTCCCCCGCCGCAGGCCGCAGCCCCCCGGGGCGCGCAGGTGGCGGCGGGTGCGGAGGGAAATGGCAGCGGGGCCGCGCTGGGTAACGGACCGGCCAGACCCGCCGCCGCTTCGGCCCCGGGCTTTCTTGGTCTTTGTGGGGCTTTTTTAGAATTATTTTTTATTTTCTGGGCTAACAGCAACAAGTCATCGGCGCCCGCGGGGATGCTGCACAGCCGCGCTCGGCTCGGGGACCCTCCGCACACACAGCCCCGCACGGACCGCCCGAGCCCCGCGTCCCCCGGCACCGGCCGGAGCTGACCCTCCTCCCGCCGGGAAAGGGGACCGGGGAGGGAGAGGAGGGGAGGAAGGGGGGAAAACAGAAAAAGAAAGAAATAATAAGAAGCCAGGCGCAGATTTACCTCAGCCGCGCAGGCAGTGAGTCAGTTCCATCCCCCTTTTGTTTGTGTGTTTATTAGTGTCGGCTCCCTCTGCCCAGTGGAGGTGTGTTTGTGCACGGCAGTTGGCTGTGGGGGCACTAAGGCGGCGGAGGAGCCGTAGCTAAGGGTAATCCTGTTTTTACTTCCTCCATCTTCAGAGAGCAGAGGGTTAGCCTGGGACAGCTGGTCAAACCCCGAGAAACCGATCCGGCGGCGGCGGCGGCAGCGCTGCCTCCCTCCTCCCTCACACACACAGACACACAGAGACACACAGAGACACGCACTCTGTACTGCCTCCCTCACACAGACACACACACACTCATTCACTGCCTTCCTCACACACAGACACAGATAGATACACACTCATTCACTGCCTACCTCACACACACAGACACACTCAGATAGACACACACTCATTTACTGCCTTCCTCACACAGACACACACACAGACACACTCAGATAGACACACACTCATTTACTGCCTTCCTCACACAGACACACACACACTCATTCGCTGCCTTCCTCACACAGACACACACACACTCATTCGCTGCCTTCCTCACACAGACACACACACACTCATTCGCTGCCTTCCTCACACACAGACACACTCAGATAGATACACACTCATTCACTGCCTTCCTCACACACAGACACACTCAGATAGATACACACTCATTCACTGCCTCCCTCACACACAGACACACTCAGATAGATACACACTCATTCACTGCCTTCCTCACACACAGACACACTCAGATAGATACACACTCATTCACTGCCTTCCTCACACACAGACACACTCAGATACACACTCATTCACTGCCTTCCTCACACACACACTCAGATAGATACACACTCATTCACTGCCTTCCTCACACACACACTCAGATAGATAACACACTCATTCACTGCCTTCCTCACACACACACTCAGATAGATACACACTCTTTCACTGCCTTCCTCACACACAGACACTCAGATAGACACACACACATTCACTGCCTTCCTCACACACAGACACAGACACACACACACTCATTCACTGCCTTCGTCACACACAGACACACTCAGATAGACACACACACATTCACTGCCTTCCTCACACACAGACACACTCAGATAGACACACACTCATTCACTGCCTCCCTCACACACAGACACACAGAGACACACTCTGTACTGTCTCCCTCACACAGACACACTCAGACACACATTCACTGCCTCCCTCACACAAACACACTCAGACAGACTCATTCACTGCCTCCCTCACACAGACACACTCAGATAGACACACACTCATTCACTGCCTCCCTCACACACAGACACACTCAGATAGACACACACACATTCACTGCCTCCCTCACACACAGACACACTCAGACAGACACACACTCATTCACTGTCTCCCTCACACACACATACACACAGACACACTCCCTCCCTCACACACACACTCCTTCGCTGCCTCCCTCACACAGATACACACACAGTCATTCACTCCCTCCCTCCCTCTCTCACACACACACTCATTCGCTAACTCTCTCCCTCACACAAACACACACTCACACTCATTCGCTGCCTCCCTCGCACACGCTCCCTCCCTCCCTCCCAGACACGGCGTTCACCCCCTCGCACACCCCCTCCCTCCCTCCCACGCACTCCCTCCCCACACGCACTCGCAGTGGGTCCGTCACGCACACACACGGACACGGATTCGCACCCACACTCACTCCCTCACGCTCCGTCTCTCACACCCCCGCGGCCCCCCACACACACCCCCCTTAGCCCCGCGGGGGCGGGTGCCCGCAGCCCCCGCAGCCCCCGCAGCGGAGAGAGGCCGCTCAGCGCGCTCGGCAATCGATTACAGGACAAGTGCGGCCGCCGCCGCCGCCACAGAGCGCGCCTGGCGCGGACACGCGCCCCGGGGCACGGCCCCGACAGCACCGCCCGGCGCTGCCGATGGAACGGCCACGGCAGGGACCGGCGCGGTTTGCGCTCCCTTTGCGCTGAGAGACAGCCAGGCTGCAATCGAGACCTCTGCGTGCCGTTCCCCCCTCTCCCGAGGAAGTCGGTGCGGTGGGGAAAGGGGGAAAATCGGAATTATTGTCCTGAGGGAAACCCTGTCGCTGCACCCCAGCCAAGGCTGGAGGAACAGCTCAGAGTGTTCCTCACACTGAGGGGACACCCCCACAGTGAGGAATCTTCCCCACCAGGAAGGGACATCCCCATAAGTGCGGGATTACCCCCCGCAGACCCACTCGGGGGCCTGACCCAAACCCCCCCCAGCTGGCCCAGGGTGCGTGTGTGATGGGCTTCCTTGCCGGAGTCCTGGGGCAGGTGCAAGAGCATGGCCCTGGTCCCTTCCCTTTGGACTCTGCCGGGTGCTGGTGACTGTGGCAATGCCACCATTAGACACCGGAGTTAACAGTCCATTAGGAAGATGAGGTTATGTATGTTATGCATGATATGCACAGGTATTATAAGATTTAATTGCAAAGTTAAGCGTGCAAACACTCAGAAGCATCATAATTCAGGCTGCCCATGCACCCTTGAGCCTCTTCACCCAACAGAGCAACCCATGGGAATAATGGAGAGTTACCGTTACTTTTTGTTGGTACTGAATGGCAGTAAACGTGCATTTTATCAGACATGCACTGATGGAAGTACCTCCATCACTACATACCCACGTTCTTTGTGTGTCAAAGGCTCTAGGTACCTGAAAACTTTACTTTCAAACAAAATCTAAACTACAAAATCTTGAAGCAAAAGCCTAACTCTTGCTCTAACTACATAAAAGTGCAATACTGTTGTTAGAGACAACAAGGCAAACCCAGGTTTTGTTAGCACTGTCACTTCACATCAAATGAGCCACCCAAGCCTGAGAAAGTGAGACAAACTCCACTTTGGAAAAGATATGAAATTATTCACCCAGCCCAAGACACTGAATTTACCAACAGCTCTCTCCCCAGTGCTACAAATTTTAGCCAGTTAGTCATTTCACCATGTCTGTGAAGTGGTTAATTTAACTCTTCTCATTTTGCATGGAAAGAAGGCAAAAAAGGTTAGAGGACCGGCCCAAGGCCACAGAGAGCACTCAGAGCTCAGCCTAGAAAGCGCCTTCTTGTTTCCCACGCCTACGTTTTAACAACTAGACTTGGCTTGCCTATACCAGAAAATAGACTGGTGTAGCTGGAGCTGGGTAATTATACCATAACAGTTTATGTCGGAATAGCTCTCCTTGTGGACACTCTTCTCAGATGGAAAGTGAATTTCCAAAAGCTGTCCAAATGAATTCACTCAACAGCACACTGAGTTTTGCCTGTCCCCCTGCCCCCAGCGCCTTCATTTTGAGGGGTCAAAATTCCTAAGATCCAGGTCTCAGCAGTGTTTTGAAGCCTTTGATCACTTTTACAAACCAATAAAAGCAGGGACAAATGCAAAACATGTCATTGAAATGCTACAAGTCTTGTTGTCAAGATTTTTATTGTGCTTTTCATCAAAATGTTGAAAACTGAAAGCTTCCAGCTGGCTCTCCTTACAGGTAATAATTTAATAGCTAACAGCTTCTCTCCCAAAGCTGCTGGAAGCTGCCTGAGCCATGGGAGATGATGGGGAAAGCCAGACCCATCCTCTACAGTAAATATTTCTGATTTTTTAATCCTGCCGCTTCCTAAGCTTTAAAACCAAACAAAGCCTTGAAAAGGAGTGACCAAAGGAAAAGCAAAGGGCAGGGAATAAGGTGACAGGGCTTGCCTTTGAAACCAGCCTCTTAACTCCAAGGACTGCAGAGATGAGCACGTCCTGGCTACAGCAACACCAGGGTGAATCACTGGTTTGAGTGCAGAACTTGGGATGCAGCAAGAGCTCCACAGTGATTTACATCAACAAACTCAGCAGAGCAGCTGCAATGATCTTGAGGACCAAGTGATGGTTTGGGGATCAAGAGACCAGGACTCAAATCCAACCATCGCCAGAGATTCTCTGCCTAATTTCAGCCAAGTCATTATTTCCTGTTCCAGTTCTCCTTTTCTAAAATGCAGAAATTAACACCATAAGAGTTTTTCTTCTGTTGAGCAGTGTCCCAGGAGTGCTTCTCAGCTTTGTCAGGGAGTTCTGTCACATTACAAAGGTCACTCTGGTACATCTCTGAAAGAGCCATTTCTGAAGCTCTTGTGAGCCTGATGGGCAGCCCCTTTCCCTTCCATTCCCATGGACAGGACCTAAGCAGCCTTCTCACATCCTGCCCTGCCTTGGGACAGTGTCCTGTCACACAAGGCCAGCTGTCCCACGGATCACAGGCTGTGCCAACAGCCACTTACTCGAGACCCATGATGTCCTGCCAGGCATTTGCTCAGTCTCCATAGGCCTCAGTTCCCCTCCTGTGTGCTGGAGATAACAGAGCTCTCCCATCTCACAGGAGAGTTTAATTCCTCATCATTTGACAGCAATGTGCTTCGATAGGTTTGATGGGCTCAGCCTGTATTCAGCTAAATATTTAAACATTTAACCCCTGTATGCACATGCGTACACACATACACAACCATCACCCTTTTATGTCAAATCTGGTTTAAATTTTCTAATTCTCCTTTTTTATATGCCTGTATAAAGCCAAGGTGCTCTGGGAGTTCATGCCTCAAAGCTTCTATTAGGTGCTCACAATAAATAGTATCTCACATGGCATGAGCTGCAGACTTGTTTATAGTGAGCAAATTAAACAGGACACACCTGACACTGTTGCCTGGGACAGCAGTGATGGCTGCAGAGCAGCAGGCACCCCTGCATCCCTTACTTGCTGTTAGACTGGACACATCTGACACTGTTGCCTCGGACAGCAGTGGTCACTGCAGAGCAGCAGGCACCCCTGCATCCCTTACTTGCTGTTAGACTGGACACATCTGACACTGTGCCTCGGACAGCAGTGATGGCTGCAGAGCAGCAGACACCCCTGCATCCCTTACTTGCTGTTAGATGGACACATCTGACACTGTGCCTGGGACAGCAGTGATGGCTGCAGAGCAGCAGGCACCCCTGCATCCCTTACTTGCTGTTAGACTGGACACATCTGACACTGTTGCCTGGGACAGCAGTGGTCACTGCAGAGCAGCAGGCACCCCTGCATCCCTTACTTGCTGTTAGACTGGACACATCTGACACTGTTGGCTCGGACAGCAGTGGTCACTGCAGAGCAGCAGGCACCCCTGCATCCCTTACTTGCTGTTAGACTGGACACATCTGACACTGTGCCTCGGACAGCAGTGGTCACTGCAGAGCAGCAGGCACCCCTGCATCCCTTACTTGCTGTTAGACTGGACACATCTGACACTGTTGCCTCGGACAGCAGTGATGGCTGCAGAGCAGCAGGCACCCCTGCATCCCTTACTTGCTGTTAGATGGACACATCTGACACTGTTGGCTCGGACAGCAGTGATGGCTGCAGAGCAGCAGGCACCCCTGCATCCCTTACTTGCTGTTAGATGGACACATCTGACACTGTGCCTCGGACAGCAGTGGTCACTGCAGAGCAGCAGGCACCCCTGCATCCCTTACTTGCTGTTAGACTGGACACATCTGACACTGTTGGCTCGGACAGCAGTGGTCACTGCAGAGCAGCAGGCACCCCTGCATCCCTTACTTGCTGTTAGACTGGACACATCTGACACTGTGCCTCGGACAGCAGTGGTCACTGCAGAGCAGCAGGCACCCCTGCATCCCTTACTTGCTGTTAGACTGGACACATCTGACACTGTTGCCTCGGACAGCAGTGATGGCTGCAGAGCAGCAGGCACCCCTGCATCCCTTACTTGCTGTTAGATGGACACATCTGACACTGTGCCTCGGACAGCAGTGATGGCTGCAGAGCAGCAGGCACCCCTGCATCCCTTACTTGCTGTTAGACTGGACACATCTGACACTGTTGCCTGGGACAGCAGTGGTCACTGCAGAGCAGCAGGCACCCCTGCATCCCTTACTTGCTGTCAGACTGGACACATCTGACACTGTTGGCTCGGACAGCAGTGATGGCTGCAGAGCAGCAGGCACCCCTGCATCCCTTACTTGCTGTTAGATGGACACATCTGACACTGTGCCTCGGACAGCAGTGGTCACTGCAGAGCAGCAGGCACCCCTGCATCCCTTACTTGCTGTTAGACTGGACACATCTGACACTGTTGCCTGGGACAGCAGTGGTCACTGCAGAGCAGCAGGCACCCCTGCATCCCTTACTTGCTGTTAGATGGACACATCTGACACTGTGCCTCGGACAGCAGTGGTCACTGCAGAGCAGCAGGCACCCCTGCATCCCTTACTTGCTGTTAGACTGGACACATCTGACACTGTTGCCTGGGACAGCAGTGGTCACTGCAGAGCAGCAGACACCCCTGCATCCCTTACTTGCTGTTAGACTGGACACATCTGACACTGTGCCTCGGACAGCAGTGATGGCTGCAGAGCAGCAGGCACCCCTGCATCCCTTACTTGCTGTTAGACTGAACCTTCTCTTTTCTACACATGAAGGGGCACTTTGAAGACAAACTGGATCCAGTCCCAATATACTTTGAAGAGGACAAACACAGACCTTTCTTTACTTAACTGTGTGCTGGGCAATCTAAAAACCATATAAGCACTAATCTATCCTTTATTCCATCACCTCCTCTTTACTACAATGTAGCACTATTTTATGCTTATATGCATAAAGAGACCTATAAAGAAAATAATGAACACCCTTGAATACCTTCAGAGCATACTCTATTAACTTTAAAGGGAACACAACATACTGTATCCCTTGTATTTCACCAAGATAAAAGCCTATAGATTAATTCCTATTAAAACAGTTGGTATTTTCAGGACATGCAGATGTAATTTATGGAGAGGCATAATACTTATAATAGCTCAAAGGCCACAGAAACTGTAGATCTGTGTCTGTTACTGTAGTTGTACAGGCATTCATTGTACAGAGAGCAGTTGAAAAGGCAGAGTATGTAATCTGAATACTAAATTTGTGAATAGTTTCTCACTTGGGCTGGTTAGGCTTTTCAAGAGCAGCGGATGCTTTGTGGAGGACTCTGTAAAACATTCTGCTAATCTATCACATGCTTGCTGTATTTTCTTATCTCTACTGTCAGAGCTTTATTCATGAAGACCCAAGATTCGATTTTTAAAAGGGCACCAGCTCCTGCTCTGTGCTCTCCACCTGAACTCAGCGTGCTCCATATGAGAGTATTTTCACAACAAATACTTCTTCCTTCTTCTAAAAAGTGGACTACTTTTAGGTGTATGTAACCCAGAAGTATACAAGAAACAAAGATCCTTTCCTTCACCCACACATATTCCAATTGCTACATTCAAGTTACTTGGAAAATAGTATTATATTTTCTTTTTTATCATCCACAATAAAAGTGTACAGGTTTTCTCTTTTATTATGGAGATATAAATGTATATGGATATTTCATTTATGAGGAAGGGAAATTCTAAAGTGTCCTAACAAAATTTAATTATGACACAAGCTACTAACACAGAAGCCTTGAGCCTGGGATCATTTTTATTCTTTGCTTGTACAGCACCTAGCACAATGAGGATTTATGCATGACCTAGCTTCCCACTTAGTACTTCAACAAAAATAAGAATTAACTCTTGCTTTGCTTGTGGCTGGAAACCACAGTACCAACAGAATTACATACATCCCATACTGCACAGAGAATAACACGGAATTAGGAGGCTCATGAAGCAGCCAATGAACTGTGCTGGATCTATTTAAACTACTGGAGCTGCTGGAGGCATTTAGGCAGATAGACAGTTGTTACTCAAGGGGAAATTTGGCAAAATTACAGGTGTCAAATATGTTGAGTATTGCAAAGTAGCAGAGAACATTCAGTGACAAATGACCAAGGTCCTGCTTTGCAACAGCTGAAACTTTGGTGGGAATGGACTCCTTCCATTTCTCTGTGATAGGGTTAACATGAAGATTGAATCCCAAAAGGTCAGAGTTTGCCATTTGGGATTGAACGGGCTTCTACTACACAGAAGACTTCTACCAAAATATTCTGCAACATCACGGGAGCAGGTCTTGTGAGGCCTCTGACCCTGACCTGCCGGGTTCTCCCTGCAGCTCAGTGGCTGGATTCACAGTCCTCATGCTGGGCGAAATACAGACCAGATACAGCCACCCTGGGCATACATTTCTGAACTTGAAAGCTTTCCACCACAGCTTGTTAAAGATTAGCAAAGAGTTGAGGAATAAGGACATTTTCCCACAAATCCAGCCTACCTGTAAGTGCACAGCATGAGCCAGAGGCTTCCTGTGGCCCAGGCCAGGCTGACAGGAACCTCAGCAGCCAAGCAAGGTCCATCCCACAGCCCCCAGGCAGAGATGATAGCCAGGTCTAACCAAGAGTCCTGACCTTCAGGCAGGTCTGCAGGGATGAGGCAAGTCAGAGGCCAAGCAAAGTCTGTGGGTCAGGATCAGCAAGGTCCGTGGCTAAGCAAGGGCCTCAGCTGTGGCCATACAGAAGACCAGCACTTCTCAAACAAAGCCCAACACCTGGGGCTGAGCTTAAATGGTCTCCTGGCCCATGGCAGGATAATGGGTGGAGGCCCCAGCTGAGGCTGACCAGGGTCATTAAGGTCTGTTAGTGCCTTCAGTCCTCACAGCTCCAACTCTAAACAACTATGGAACAAAAAGGAAAGTAATAGCTGACCTTGTCACAAAGTTAGATAGTCTCTGCATGCTCTTGCTCTGCAGAAGCTGTTACAGAATCATAGATTCATTTAGGTTGGAAGAGAGCTCTGTGATCATCCAGTCCAACTGTTAACCCAGCACTGCCAAACACACCACTAAACCATGTCCCCAAGTGCCACATCTACATTAGTCAGGCATTGGACTTCTCCTTTGCTGAAGAGCAGTGCATGTTTTAGGCTCATGTCGCACTGCACCTTGCAAGAGCTTGCAGATCTCCCTGCAAATTAAACAGGTTATTTTCCCTGATTCTACTTGGGTGGTTGCAGGGCCTTTCTTCCAAATACCTGAAGGATGTCCTGTTTATTCATTTCACTCCTCACTCACCACATTTCCAAAAACAACACCACCCCTGTTCTGTCTGCATAGCTACAGAAAAGTCAGCATGGATCTAGTGGAATGCACTTTACCCTCCTCATCCTTGTCCCTCTTCCTTCACTGCTTTTGTAGTGTTAAGATGGGACTTGTAGGGAGCCGGGAAGAGGCTGGGCTGAAAACTGGTTGATGTGGATGTCAGAGAGTAAACAGGTAAACCACCTTTCAGGCTGACTGCAACACGACCTGATCCAGGGGAGAGGCACGGCAGTCCCAGGCCAGGAATTAGTTGGCTCTGTGCTGTTCAGTGCAATGCATGGACTCGGAGGGAGCAGTTCAGTGCAAAGTATCACATCTGCAGTGAGCACTGAGTGTGAAAACCCCATCCAAACCAGGCTTTTGATCCTTGCAGAAATGGTATGTGATGAGTCTCATGGGTAATGAAGTCAGAAGACAAAATAGTCTGAAAAAACAAGAACCCTCAGCCCTGGACCTCCTGAAGCAGCACAGCTGGGCTAACGGCTGACAGTGTCATCTCAGAGGTGACAGTCTGGGGTCCAAGCCCAGGTCTGGATTGTGGGTGACTGGCTTTCAAAGCCTTGCCTTGAAGGAGGATGTTCATTTCCCTCTCCATTTACAAGAGGTATTGTGCTATGGGCACCTTGCTTAGCCTCCAGTTCCTTGTCTGCTTCTGGAGTCCCTGGAAAAGACTGAAGCATCCAGATTGCAGCTCCAAGCACCAAAATTAGATTCCTGCTCACAGGCACTCTCCAGAGGAGCATTTCTTTCTCTGGTGACTATAGAGGGAGGCTGGAGATACCAGCTGGCTAGATTAGTTCCTTGCAGTGGGTGAATATCCCTGTTCATACTTCCGTTCTTCACCTGGAAAACAAAGCTGGTTGTATTTCTTCTCCTCTATCCACTGTGTTGAGAATCAGCAACACTTCAGGGCAAGGGGCAGGGACCTGTGATGGAGGCTGTGCAAGTGGGTGAGAGAGACACTTGAGGAAAGGGGGTTATGTACTTCCTTTGTGCCTGTAAGCAGTGTCCTCATGGAAGTGTCCTGGGGCGTAGCAGTGAAAAGAGACGCCTTAAATTAACTGGCCATATAATCAGTATTAAAGCAGAGCCAGGTTAACTTTGATTAACCACAAATAACAATTTAGATCATAAAAATAAAACATTAGCATCTTTTTATGCTCCCATTAGCATTGCACGAAACAACGTTTGACCACAGCCTTTTAAAGCTACGTGTTAATTTTTATTGCAAAGTGTTGCTCTGATTTGCTCCAGCAGCTGAACTGGTGGGGTGTTCCACAGCAGTTTTTTAGGAGACTGGTTCCTTTAGTGGTAGAAGATCTCTTAATTTTCCAAAGTTTTATTTATTATTCTTATTTTACTCCAGGAAAGGAAAAACATTTCTCTACATCCAGACATTACCCAGACATAACTGTGCAAGTAAAGAAAACATAACTACATTCTTGTGGTTTGAAAATGCCTCTTTTTTCCTGTTTGTTTGTTTGTTTTTAAGAGAGAGGCATTTCTACTTTTTAGGTTTCTACCTTCTCCTTTGGGCATTTAAATCAATGAAGACATCATTTGGTCTCTATATTAAAGAGAGAATCTTGCTCCTGGCTACATACACAGTCATTTTCTTTTGAGATCTGGAAGAAGAAATGTTACTTTCTGTTTATTAACAACATAAGAAATTCTTCTAAATAAGATTTTGGGTAGTGATGGCTAAGGAAGATGTCATTTTATCAGGTATTTTCTCTTCAGTGCACAGGCCTGGGCTTATGCCACTAATGTCAATAGATTTCTCCTGCTGACCTCAGGTGAAAAGACACCATCTAAAACTTAGGAAAGTTAAAAATAAGACATTCAAATTTTAAAGCATTATGAATGAGGACACAAATAGCAAAACTTCTTCAGACATTATCATCATCTCTGCCTTAAAAATTCTTCCCCTCATTGCTTTTCCTGGTTCATTGCCCCCATACACTGCTAGAGAGTGTTCTCCTCAGAACAAGACTTCCTCATGCCAAACACTCCCAGAGCTGATTATGAAGCCCTGTGGAAGCCCCGGGTCTCAACTTATTCCTTGCATTAGAAAGACAAATTCTTTTCCTAGTAACCTGCTGCTGCTTTGGCTTTGTTGGACTGAGGTAAAACAATAATAAAAAGGGTATAATTTTACTTTCAGCTCTGAAGTTTGGTTGAAAACATCTGTTGAAAATTATCATTAAAATCAGAAGATGTTTTCCATGGAAATTGGATCCAAAGTATCTATAGGTCCTTAATATGGATTTGATCTTTAAGTGATTTCTGCACTATGCTGAGTTGACTTAATTGGCTGACAACAAAATCACGACCTTCCAATGAGGTTGTCCCAGATGGCTGATGAAAAACTTTTGCCCATTCACACAGATGACCCTTGGAAATAAAGCATTTGCCTGGCTGTACATGGTTGCTTCCTCTTTCATAAGACAAAAGGTCTCTGTTGAAAACCCTCATTTAGTTGTCATCACCCTAAAATCAGAGATACTGAAAGAGTAAAAACTAAAACAACAACTTCTCTGAGAAATGCTGTCTGTGACTGGTCTTAAATTTGCCAGAGCTATGAAATAACCAGCATGCCAAGCTGTGGGGCTGACCTCATATTTTTCCATGGGAACGTTGTTGTCCACTGCCTCCTTTAAGAGGTGGTTTCTTACTTTAGATAAGGGAAGCTCCATCAGCTGCTTCATAGAGCAAAACTGACACCCACTGGCCACCCCTAGTACTTGAAACACTTTGAGCAGTCCTGGCCTCAGGGCAGAACAGGACAAAGGAGAGGTGAAACAACCTTTCAGTGCATCTCAGCTCTTCTTCCTTACGGTGCATGGCCTCAGCTTTGTCAGTGGTAGCCCCAAAATGCCACTGCCAAAACGTAGGATGACACATGACATAACACTTGGGCTCCCTTTTGCTCCTTAGGGAATCAGTTGTATAATCTCCTTTTACATGCCAAAATCAGGGCTCCAATCCCTTTCAGTACGAGGATGGACCAGCTTCACTGACCATTTTGCCCCTGAAATCCAAGAAGACTTTTCCTTTGATCTGTCTCAGACTCGCTGTCCCCACAGTCCACCACACTTCCCTGCACCAGCTGTTTGCCAGTGGCCACCCACGTGCCGGTGGCCACTCAGCCAGACATGCTCAATTCTGCTCCGGCAGAGATCCACATCTTCTGCATCCCAAATATCCTCTCTGCTCACCACACTGCCACCTCCAGTCGCTGGAGTGTTATTATCAAGGCTCCCAAAGATAATGTTTCCTTCCAAGTGCTGTCACCTGTGTGTTGTGTGAAGATGTGCTCCCTCCCACCTCCCTGTCACAGCACAGGCCAGAGTTACACTGGCATTTATACATCTCTTTTCATCACATTCCATACTCATATCTGATTTGCTACCCACTTAGGCACTTCCAATGGGATTGCCTTGTAAGGAGCTCCTTCCTACCAAATATCTTTGTCTTAGATTATCTTCTTGTGGAGAACTTCAATTTTCCCTGAGATTTAATCTAATTCTCTTATTTCCTCCTCATGTCATATCCTCATGTGCTACTCTCTGCGATTATTCCTTGCTCCCATCTGGGCTTTGAAACTCTTCTCCATTCTCTTACATGCTGCTGGTTTCATGTAGTGTATTATATCCTACATGGAACATGTCACTTTGCTGAAGGGGACGTTATTATATTTTATGTAACCAGCACATCTTTTACGCCTGCGTGATCAGTTTGCACTTTAACTATTTTAAACATCCCGGCAGAACATGATTCAAAATTTAAAGCATGGTGTCTCTAAAGCACTGTCCTGTTCCTTATCACAGCTTCCAGGCAGTGTAAAGTAACTTATATCATTAAACAGGGAAGAGCTTTTTTTAACGTTGAGCAGCTTCATCCATGCACACTCTTCCTGCCTGTGCCTGAGCTGGATCAGCCTCAAGGGAAAAAGGAAACTGGGGTAAACTGCGTTCTCCCTTTCTGAACACTTCTCCATTCAGATCATCTCACAAGGGTTTCCAAGTTACTCTAGTATTTTAAATATTTTTTTTTAGATCCCTAACAGAAATAAATACTAAAACTTCATTTTACAGTTCTCCTTTTAGCTTTTAACGTCTCCAAGTGAGCAAAACACCTCCATGCATCGCTTTAAAGGACCTTGATGGAGTTTAATAGCGGGTTAATTAAAACGTAGATGGCAACATGTGACAGCAGCCTCTCTGAGAGGAACAGAGGCCACAGTGTTGCTGTGTATCTCCCCAGGGCTGGATATCCACTTCAGCCTCAACAAACTCCTCTCACCCACAGCCTGACTTCAGGACAGGCTGCATCGAGGCTGGGGGTCCTTAGGGGACACAAGCACAAACACCCCTAACGGTGCCATCGGGGCAACTGGCCAAAGATTTTAGGGACACTCACTGCCACACCATCAGTACTACAAGGAAGGAAGATCCCACCCTGACTTCCCAAGCTCTAGACTGACCCTGAGAGACAAGCCAAACAAAACCACTCGACCCATGGCTGTATGGTGCTATTTGTGAGCCATGAGGTGCCCTGCACACCCAGGCATTTGGCAGCAGTGGGGAAGGGACGGGAGGGACAGTTCCATCCAAGCACAGGAAGGGGTTACAGAAAGTTCAGCAGAGGGATTACAGAAAGTACCAACCTTTCCCTTGCAGTGCAAATATTCTTTATTGCATCTCACTTCAGTTTCTGGTCTTGCCTAAATTACAGTTTCTCCCAAATTACAGTGTGCATCCTCACAGCCAGAGGATGAAGTGGTTTCTTGGAGAACAAGGAGCCTGTTCATCCCCAGATGTCACCATTTCCCAGAGGTGGTGGCCACTGGTGGGACACTAGAGGGGACACCCTGCAGCCCCACTGGGAGGAACTGGGGTCCCTGAGTGCCACGGAGAGAGGGGGTGACACTCAACACTGAGCTGCAGCAACAGATATGACTCCTCTGCTTTCCTTCTGCACCAATAATGCTATTAAAATAATACTAAGCTGCTGCACACATGGCTGAGGGCTCCATATCATATATGGATTTTCTTTGCTTACAGCTTAGCCATGATTTCAGGCATGCAAAAATCCATTACATCAGAATGATTTGTTCATAAATTGTTTTGTATGTTAAGAGGGGAGGGGGTAAAAAAGATGTGCAATAAAGAGTCTCAGGACTTTGAGGCTATGCCCTAGGTAGTCATGGGGTTGGAGAAAACAGGTAAGTGCCCACACAAGTGATACACTGTCTCTGCTGACTCCTGTTTGAATATTCTTTTCCTTATTCAGACTAGATTTGTCTCTATATAGTGGGATTTCAGGAGGAGTGAATTGTTTATGTTGGTGAACTTTGTGGTGTTTAACTTTCAGATTTCACTGCAATTCTGGAAAAGTGCCCACCCCAGGACCCTCCTGAGTATTTCCTTATTCAAGGTCTGCAAAGAGGGATAATTTGCTCCAGCTCTCAGCACAGGGGCACAAGATGATGCTGTCATGCTTGCAGAGGCACAGGACCTGATTTGATTGTGTAATCTGTGGAAATGTTTGCACACTGAGTACCCACATTCTCCCATGCTGCCAGGTCATCCTTCTGAAAGCCCAGCCCTGTTTGGATGTGAGTCATAGTGGGATGTCTCTGCTTGGCAAATTCCCAAGTCCATGTTAAGCATGTGCTGTTGACATACAACCCTGATCTTATTAACGTTTGACTCTTTAAAACCAGAGATCACAACCACTCCACTGCAGCCCACTGAGGCCTCTTCACTGTGTGCCATAAGCAGTGAGGTTCGTTTCTGACTCCCTGTGTTTCTGTCCTCTCACGTTAATCCCCAGAGAGAAATCCACAGCAACAGAAACAGTCGCCTTTCCTGCATAGCAACAAGTGACTGGAGGGCACTGCTGAAATGCACACAGGAGCCCTCTGCAAACCAGCACCAGCACACCCGGGGCTGTGCATGCTGAGAAGTCCCTCAGAGAGGGACAAGGTGGAGGCTGTTCAAAGTCACCTGTGCACGAATTTCCCCAGGATCATACACGGATGGAAACGGTCCCCAGGGGGTCAGTGCTGCTGGGTACAGACTAACCCTGCAGCCACAGATACCTGTGTGTTTGCATGTGCTCACCTGTTGGGTTTGGGATGAAAAAGGAAGAACTTCAAGACAATGCTGAAACCCTGAACAAAGTTAAGACTCTCAGCCCCACTGACATCTCATACCTTTACTGGGATAGCTCAAAATCTGCACAGAGATCCAGACATCCAGTGCTATCCAGACACTTTGGGAGGAAATCCCAAAGAGCCAGTTTGAACAGCGTTTCCAATGCAACCTTGTTTGTAGACTCCCAAACAGTATTTCCAAGATTTTACCACCTATGTTTCTGTTGAGAGACAATGGCTTCATTTTAACTTTGATAACTAAATACTGCAGATGTGTTTGGGGATTTTTTTCCTGCTCTTTCAGACTTCCTTTTGGCAGCATAAAATATATAGAGTTTTTCCTTTTAATTTTAATGTTTAGGTCTCAATTCAACAGAGCACTTAAACCAACACATTCATTTGAATTTAGCCCTTTCTTTTTCATCAAGAAGATGAGTTAGATGAATTCCATAAGTGTCTCTTCTAGTTTAAATTACCCTTCCCACACATATTAGTAGTAACAGTACTTAATATTTTCTGTAAGTCTCCTATGACCATCACAAACAGAAGGGCTCAAAGTTGTTATAATCCACATATATAAGAAGCAAGAACAGAGAAGAAAGAGTAACATGAAGTTCAGAAAAAGTTGGTTTTGAGTGGTCTAATAATTTTTGCAGTATCATGGATATCACAGGGAGGTGTCAAGGGAAACTCTGCACTCTTCCCAATTTTTTGTCCTTCATTCACGTTTAAAACCCACAGCCAATTTCCAGTCTTGCAATGGCTCTTCTTATTTTGGATGTTTTAATAATATTTGTAAAGGTTATTTGGAAAATAAGGTTTTTGGAACTGCATCCTGGGTTCTACCTTTCCACAGACAATGGGAGCACAGAGCTGAGGCACAGCCAGAGAGTGGCTTGGGCTGTTTGCTGCTTTCCCCTGAGGTGCCATTTATCTCACAACTACTGCAGTTTATTTTCAGAAATGTGTCTGAGTGTGACACTTGCACGTGCACATTTTGAAAGCTGGCTCTGATAATTTATGCACTTATGCTTGCAGATCCCATGTCATTTTTAAAGCTTCCCTTTTCACAAGGATGTTCCCCATTTTCACTACAACAAAATGGGGAAAAAAAGCCCACCTGAGACAGATCCAAAGGGAAAGCTCTGTGGATCGAGCATAAAATTTCAGTCACATCACTCTCTAGATCACATTAGTCCTTTTGGACAACAACCTAGTCCAAAAAAAGCAGGGAAAAGTGAGGATTGAGTACAAACTGCTACAAATTTGTCATGATCATTAGTTCAGAAGAAACAGAAAAAGACCAACCAGCTATGCAGGTTTACTGTACCTGAAAACATGTCCTTTACAATATTCTCAGCAAATAGAAAAATGTGCAATTTGGTGCAAACTTTTCCATTAAAATCCCGAGGTGTTGGGTGTTTTCCCTCCATTTTCATTTCTGTCAGTCAAACTTGAAAAATGTCTACCCAAACTTCAGTTCTCTGCTTTGGGAAATGTATTTCAGGATTTGTGGTCTTCAGGATTTTCAAGGAAAAAAAAAGCTAACCCAGCACAGTGAATAAAAATTAGTTACCTGGATTTCTTTTTATTTTATTTTATTTTATACATATTTTCTGTTAAAAAATTATTAAACATTTTCAGCTAATTTTAGTCTTTGTTCTTGCTGTTAATCCACACCTGCAGGCATGGCAACAGACAGAAGAGAGGGCAGAAGCCAGAAGTCCCCAGCAACAGCTCTGTGAAAGGAGAACACGTGGATAATAACTAAGGAATAATATTAATTGCCTTACTCATATCCAGTTTCCAACATTCAGTGATTTCCTGCCACCATATTTCACAAAGGATACCAAGGCCACAGTCACAAACACCAGGGTGTTCCAGATCATTTTTTTCTGCATATTTTACCCCCCACACAAACTGAGGTTCACATTGCCAAGTGTGAGCAGTTCCCAACAAACAGCCCTTATCCATAAGGGCCTGGAATATCTCTGGCCATTTCTGTGTTTGCCAGGAAGGAAACAAAATCCCCTGCCCCTACCTCTGCCTCTGTCTCAGGGTGCTCTAAGGCAATTTTGTCACAGCAAAGGCCATGTTACCATCTTACCTGTTCTGACAACAGGCCAGGTTATCACAGTTTGTCTGATATCAGCTCCTGCTCAGCAAGGATTATCTAACATTTCCATACACATACCTTTGGCTGCTACCCAGAATTAACCATGGATATTTTTAGCTGTTCTTTTCTGAGCACACCAAGAGCAGATGATGAACTGTGGCACTGCAGAGGGTGCCTGGGCAGTTGCACACATTTGCAGAGGATCTGTTTGAACCCTTCCACAGCAGAACACATTCCCCATCTTTCCACTAACTCAGCTCCTACTGCTCTCCAGATCCACCTGTGTATGGCATCCCTGCTTCCCAAATTCTTCACCATTGTCACAACCCCCATGCAAGAGAAAAGCAGGATCACCAACTCCTCTCTCACACCAAGAATGGAGGAGGGCACAGGCTGTCTGCCTTCTTCTCCAGTCTTAAAACTTCCCCCAGCTAAAGGTTAAAGAGCAAGAAAGAAAGGAGTGATTTACAAAACAACCCCCAAAACTTTCCACTACACTTGAACTTTCTGTTCTCTGTGGTAAAAGGCAGAGGAGTTTGATGTTTATTATCAGCTTTTCCCGCTGTCTCTGCACAGAGTTCCTGTAACTGCCATGGCACAGCATGTACAGCTGCTCTTTGAGAGCTCAGGGCTGTCAGTTGGGCAGCATTTGAGCTGCTCGTGGGCTCACAGGAATTAACAGCCCCTTCCCCTTAAGTGTGCAGTGAAACAATACATTTAAAAGTCACTGCAGAACATACCAGAAAGTGTTTAAATGGTAGGGGAAAAAAGAAAACATAAAGATCAGGGCTGCCTTTCAGCACCTCACTTCAGGCATGATGAAGTTGAAACCCAGGGGAAAATCCCACTGATGAGAACGAAGCAGGAGGTGCCTGAGCAACACATTGGCCCAGAGAGGAGGATGGAGAAGCATCATTCACTGAGGTTCAGGACAAGAGGCACCTGAGTTCCTTGGATTCCCTTTTGTTCTCCATTTGTCCACCCTAAACCCTGTTTCTCTCTCTCTTTTTTATTCATACAGCATTCCATTTCATTAAATGTTTATGACCCTATTACACGATACAGTTTTAGATTACTATAATAAAAGGGAGTTGATAAAATTTCATTATCTGTGGTGGCAGAAGAATAATAAAACCTTATACGTTCAACTTTGTCCATAACATTGGTTGCAATAATTTTTTAAAAGACAAAGTGCACACACACACCCCCCAAAAAAACCACTGAAAAGCCAAGTCAATTGTTCCTGGATTCAGTGTTGGAACATCACCACTGGAAAGTGGTATTTCAAGCATATCAGGAAAACTTTACTAAAACCTCAATTTCTTTGTCACTGTATTTATTATTTGGTGCAACACCTTTCTGTTCCCTGTGTTTCTAGGGTGGGAATTGGATGGTGGTTAAAGTACAGGGATATCAACTCTGCAAGGACAAATTTATCCCTGAGTTGGGGTGTGGAGCTCTGAAGTTCCTGTGGTCTTTTCCTTTAAAAAATAAATTGCTAGTACTTTAATCATTTATCAGAAGGAAAAGAGCATTTGTTTCAAAGGCACAGAACAAGGGCTTTAAAATTAAACTCTGCTCGTCTTCAGCTTCTGAGGGAATGCAGAAGTAACAAGGATTTTAAGATCTGCAGAGATGTTTTAGTTCCTTTATGTTCTGCAGGTAAAAAAAAAAATCTCTTTTCCTCCCTCTTGCCAGGTGTGCAAGAAGGGACATTTTCATAAAACCCAGTCCTCAGATTACAGTTTTATATAAAATATATGAAAAGAAAATACACCAGTGCAAAAATGCCATGCTAACAGCTCCTGGGAAACACACCTCTCTTCCTCCTCTTCCTCTCCTACCAGGTTTTAAGAGTCTCCTTTAGTTCAGACAATGAATTAGCCTGGACCAGGCACTACTGATACTTAATCACCTTCTGTTGGACCGAAAGACAAGCTACCCCTGAGCCATACTGCACATCCCCATTGTGTGGGCAAGGCCACAGGGAAGGGGCCCGAGAGGCACTGCCCAAAATTTCTACAGGATTTGGGCTCCAATACCCCCAAGAGAGACTTTGAGTGCTGCAGCATCAAAGGGGCACAACTGAGGGCAGGCAGGAAGGAGGAGAGAATTGTGCTGCCACAGTTTGGGGAAGGTTTCTGCAGGGCAACCTGCTGTGCCATGTCCTGCTGAATGTTTGCCCAAGACCAACCTGGAGGAGACACAACAAGAAAAACAGCTCTGAGAGGGTCCTTTGGAAGCAGAGAGGTGGGTGAGCCACCAGTTGCCCCAGAGCTCAGGGAGAGAGTCTGACTGCAAAGGGAGGGCTGAACAGAAACAGGAGGTGTTGGCTGCTCCAGCTGCACCAACCCCCCTTCACCCTCTCTGAGCCTCTGTATTTCTTGTACTTCTTTCATTTCTCCTCAAAAAAGTTTTCTTTGCAAGGAAGAGCCACCTCTATTTAAGCCAACTCCTCTTGCCAGCTGTGGGCTCCAGATGTGCAGGTGGAGAGCAGACCCCCACCTGGGTGCCTCCCCTATCCCCACCTGCTCCCAGTCATGAAAACCAAGGGTGCTGCTTGTTCCAACAGTGGTTACCCCTCTGCCAACCATGACCCAAACAGAGGCAGGGGCACCCAGGGGAGTGGGAGCTGGTGGAGAGAGGGAAAGGGAGATGCCATGTGGTCAGGGTGTGCCCTGGCCCCCAGCAAGGCATGTGGGCACCTTCCTGTGGGCAGAGGAGGGAAGCCAACCTGCCAAAGAGAGAGGCAGGTGTGCAGGGGGAAGGGTGAGGAGGTGAGATACACAGGGCAGGATGAGGCACTGGATGGAGAAGGCTGCATTGAAGGAACTGATTTTGTATCCAAGACGAGCAGAAAGAGCAGTTCCTTGCTTGTGGCACCATGGCCCGTGTGCAGGCATTGAGAAAGCCTTGGTGTCACCAGCTGCAGCTCCCCAGGGGGATCTGGGATCTCTACCCAGCAGGGCTGACCTGGACTCAATGCTGGTTTGATTGCAGTGGGAGTAGCAGTGCCTTGTAGCACCTGGGCTGGGAGAGCTGGTTGTCCCTTCAGCCACCTGAAAATCAGGTTCAGGCTGTGGCCCTGGTCTTTGCTGCCCTTTCAGTCTGGACTCTTGGCACACATACAGGTCCCACACTCGGCCTTCTGGCTGGAAGGACAAGGGCTAGAAAAAGCTCTCATTTAAAACCCTCTACATATAAGTAGAAATGTTTGGTATTTGAGGAAAGTGGAAACTTCCCAGCTGGCAGTTTTTTTGAAGTTAAAAGGGAAAGCTGGAACATCCCTGATCTTAAAAGGCCCAATAACCACTTCTTGTGCTAAGAAAACCCCATTGCACACTCAGGTCATGAGGGTGCAAAGTTTAGATACAGGATCTGGTGTGTACCAGAGCCAACAGTGCCATCCTGGAAAACCAGAGCAGGTTGAGGCTTTGGCTCTCCCAGCTGGCACATATGCAGGTGTCCCAGGGGACTCCTGGTGCTAGAAATACATCAAAGCAGCAAATACAGGTTTTTTCCCAGCAGTGAAAAAGATCAAGAGGTGAAAAGAGGAGGTTGAGGGGTGAAGGGAGATGTTTAAATGGTCTGAGAAAAATCTGTTTTCTGAGAGGAGAAACAACCATCTCGTGGTTGCTTCTTGTTGGCTGCATTCAACCATCTCCTGCCCTATGGGAAACTAACCTCAGGTACACTTCACACATCAAAATAAAATTTCAGTTCAATGTCTTGGATGGAAACTGCTCGACATGAAAGAGGCAGTTTCGTATAGATGCCATTAGGATTTGGGGTTTCTGCCCACATGCAAGAGTGGAAAGCTGCTCTTAAGACATTGGAGCTGCCCCGTTTGATACACGGGTTTGTGGGACGGACTGTGCCTCCCAGGGTTTAACTAAGGCTTTAACTTAGCGTGACTTGAGCCCCGGGGGCGGCTCGGTGAGTACCTGCCAAGGCTCCTCAAAGGTAAAAGCAAGCTGGCGCCTATTAGTCAGAAACCACCACAAAGCTGTGGAGCCGCCGATGCCGAAGCCCTGGGTGTGCTATTTAACACCTGCCAGCTTTCAGTGCAACTGTATCCTATGAGGCTGTTTCCACTCGCATTTGTGGTTAGCAAAACCAAACCTCAAACCTTCAGCAATTAACACTTTTACTATAAGGTCTCTGCTGCAAAGGACCGTCCCTGCATGTCTGAATCCCAGTGAGGGAAAATGAATGGTTGAACAGGTTAAATGCTTGAACAGTATTTTTTTGGGAGCCTTTGCTTTCAGGAATGTCAGATGTGGCTCAGTGATGGAGAGAAAAGGATCAGGGAGATGAAAAGATGGCATAAGAAAAGGAGACTGCCGAGAGCGCATGGCCCGTGTGGAGTAAAAATCTTTCTGGATACTCAAATTCCTTTGAAAATCCAAAGCCATAGGGATAAAGCAGCAACGTGCCTTCTTTTCAGCTTCTTTTAAAATACCCTCCACCCTGTGATCATTGAAAGAGGGGTTAAGGAGGGGGATTAATCCACACTCCCCTAAAGCAGCCTCCTGCCTGAAGCCCTGTCTGCTCCTTCCAGTTTTGGCTCCTGTAGTCTGGCTCAAACACAGGGAAAAAGCCCTATCCCGAGTTCTGCCCTTCAGCCCGCCCTTGCTGCCGCAGCACTGCCTGGAAACCTGCTCACAGTTCCAAGGATGCTGTTTGCCCCTGCTCCTCTGTGAGTTCTGCTGCCCTGAGGATGGCATGGGGCTGCTCCCAGAGCAGAGGGTAGAGCCAGGGGCAAGCTGCTCAGGAAGGGGAAAAACCCTTACACATCTTGGCTTGTTGCTCCGGCTTCTGCCAGGCCAGGGGGCAGGGAAGGGTAGGAAATGGGTAACAACTTCTTGGAGAGGGGGGTGTCTCATCTGCACCCTTATCCAGGGAATGGAGGACATGTCAAAGAGCTGCTTCTGTATATACAGATCCCTCCTGGCCCCTCTCCTTGTCACTCCCCCTCAGCAATATGGACTATAGAAAGTCCATAAAAGCCTTTGGAAACAGGAATATTTTTAAACCAAGTGTCCCATGGGTATTTCTCTTTAACAAGAGAAACTAGAGGAATCAGGCACTTGGGAGCAGAAGCAAATATTTATGTATGAGCTGCATTTATTAACTTCTCTTTCATGGTTGACCTCCTTTATTTTTTTTCCTCTTTTAAGGGGTTAAATATATTAAAAGCAAACCTGCTTTGGATGGATCAGTGTTTGAAGCTGCCCTAGATCAGGCATTCCCAGTAATCCTGCTGTTTTAACTGCAAACTCATCTCATTGCAGACCTGTTCTTCACCAAACCTCTCAGACTTCCTGAGTGAGAAGCCCTGGCTCTGCCTTCTGGTTAAATCAGAGGAAAAAATGGGGGTGGGGGGGAAACATGACCCTACACAGCTGTGTCAGCCTTGGAGCAGCCAGGCTATCCAGGAGTGCTGTGGCCTTCCTTGGGCATTGTCAAGCAGCAGAAGTGGGAAGGGACAGGACAAGTAACAACACGGGCTAAGGGAGGTGTGTGAAAGGAAAAATACCTTGTGCACAGCACTCACAACAGGGGAGTCTGTTCTGCCCTCCTCTCCAAAAATGGGAAGGCTTGGGTGAGATACCCACATCTGGGAAGGAGATGGAACACACTTGTTAAGGAAGAAACCAAATATGAGTTCACATTCATGCAGGGGTTTCACGGACTGTTGCAATGTAAGTGAGGTGAGGGTCTAACTTGAGCCTCCAGTGCAATTCTGTGCTGCCCAAATTAAACTGATGCCTGTCCAGGGCTGCTGTGGGACATTCTGGTGAACAGGCCAATGGCTGCATGGCCACTATCTATGCATTATCAGTATATGTATATTTACACATGTATATCTCTCAGTAATGTATATTTACATACATGTATCAGTAATATATATTTATCAGTAATATATATTTACCTAAGGCCTTCCTGCTGAAATGAACCATTGGGAAAAAGAAACCAAAACACTGTATAAAAGCAGCAATTAATAACTCTGGATGCTTTAGGCCTACTTTGACTCCCGAGAGCAATTGGTGGCAAAGTATTTTGATGGTGGCATCTGACCCTCAAAAGCTGCACTTTGCTGCCTGAGTAGGCTGGGACTGAAAAACACATCCCTGGGGGCACCTATGGAGTAATGTTCTGACATGAGCCTGGATTTATCATAGAATCCTAGAACAGTGTGGGTTGGAGGGGACCTTAAAACTCATCTTGTTCCACCCCCTGCCATGGGCAGGGACACCTTCCACTAAACCAGGTTGCTCCAAGCCCCGTCCAACCCAGCCTTGAATCCCATTTCCCATGGGGTCTCACCTGTCCTATAACCATGGAGGGTGACTCCAGTGCTGGACTGGGAATGCTTTGTCAGGAGGCCTCCCAGCTCTGCTTTCCCTGTCCCGGCAGTGAGTGGGTGCCGTACTTCGACTTGACAGATGTGGACAAGAATTAAGCCTGTAATATTCTTGCACAACTAACATTGTAAGTTGGACTGCATTCCTGTCTTTCAGCTGTCAGGAGAGTGTGGAAAGAAGATATTTATCGCATTAGCCCTGCATGATCAAGGAGAAGCCCGGCTGGTTAAGGATGCTTTATTAATGAATGCTAGAGGACATCTACCCCTCCTAACTACAAGTGGCTCGTTACTGAAAAATGCAGGGAGATAAA
Organism: Pithys albifrons albifrons; assembly: GCF_047495875.1. Lineage (NCBI taxonomy): Eukaryota > Metazoa > Chordata > Aves > Passeriformes > Thamnophilidae > Pithys > Pithys albifrons. The sequence continues at coordinate 37,545,717 of NC_092465.1, forward strand.
CAGCCAAGTCCTCTGTCTTCTGTGGCTGTTCAGTAGGTGTGTTACACTTGACATGGGTTATTTATGAGGCTCAGATAGTGCCCAAGGCTAAACCTACCATTGCCATTAAAAAATAAAAGCATATGTAACCAACAATAGTGTTCTGCTGCTGTTTTCATAGCACCAATGTCTTTCACACGACTTAAAAGGCACAATCTAAAGTGTGTCTAAGTCGAGGATAATTTTTCTATTGGCTTCAAAAGGTTTGGGATGAGGCTTAATAATGCAGCTGGTACCTCACTCCCTCTCTCCCACCTCCTCCCTGCTGTGCCTGCTCTGGCTGGAGGTGCATCGATACCTTAGACACAAGCAGTGCTGTGTGTGAGTGCTGCTGCTGCTCCCCAAAGCACCCTGTCCTCCCTGCAGGCCAGCAGAGCCACAAGGGAGATGCTGCCTGGGGGGAGCACAGAGCCACGGAACCTTCTGCACCGACTGACACCTTCTTAGCAGTTCATGGACAGCACGTGAGGCTTAGAGTGGGTTGGCTCTCCCACCTTTCCCAGACTGAGGCATGGGAAACACATCCCTCTCCAAAATGTGAACACAGGATCAAAGAATGGCCTGGGTTGGAAGGGACCTTAAAGACCATCTTGTTCCATGCCCTGCCATGGGCAGGGACATATTCCACTACACCAGGTTGCTCCAAGCCCTGTCCAACCTGACCTTAAATGCTTCCAGGGATAGGGCAGGCACAACTTCTCTTGGAAACTTGTGCCAGGGCCTCCCCACCCTCACATTAAAAAATTTCTTCCCAATCTAAACTTACTGTCTTTTAGTTTGAAGCCATTCTCCCTTGTCCTGTCACTCCAGGACCTTATAAACAGTCTCTCTCCATCTTTCCTGTAGACTCCCTTCAGGTACTGGAAGGCCACAATTATGTCACCCCAAGCTTCTCTTTTCCAGGCTGAACAATTCCCGTTCTCTCAGCCTTTCCCCATAGGAGAGGTGCTCCATCCCTCTGATCACTTTGGTGGCCTCCTCTGGACTCCAACAGGTCCATGCATTTCCCGTGCTGGGATCCCAGAGCTGGAGGCAGCATTGCAGGTAGGGCCTCACCTGAGTGGAGCAGAGGGACAGAACCCTCTCAACCTGCTGCCCACACTGTGGGATGAGCCCTGGACATGGCTGGTTTCTGGGCTGTGAGCACACATGGCTGGCTCCTGTCCAGCCCCTCATCCACCAGCACCCCCAGGTCCTTCTCAGCAGGGCTACTCTTGATCTGTGACCATGAAGGTGTGCTGCCTTAGGGCTTCACCCACCCCCCCTTTTCTCCCTCTTCCCCAATTCCTCACATCTAATTAATTCAATGTACAAATACCAGGGAGAAATACCAAAACAGCTGAGTAAATCCCACTTCACATTAAACAAGACATATTTACATCCCATGGCTCAGTCAGTCCTGTTAATAACTGGATAAAGGGCAAGCTTGCCATTAGAAGGCATATAATGACCCTATAGCCATCCTATGGCAGCAAAGAGGATCAGAGCAGGCAGGGTACGTAAGTGATATATGGTTTCCATACCTTGCTAACGTGTTGCTCACTCCCTCTTGTGCCAAAGGTCTGGATGTTTACCAGCCAACCCTAATTTCCATAGTAAACCACAGTAGGGAACTGGGAACTGTGATATTAAGGCTTCTGCTTCGAATCTCAGGAGTGATGGCTCCAAGTGTCTGCCAAGTGTGATGGGAATGCTGCAGTGAGAGGCCAGGCACACGATCAGCCTCACTGGAGACCTCAGGGCTAATAACACCAGGTAAGGATGAGAACATGTGGCTGGAGTGGAGCCTTTAAAAACAAAGTTAATGAAACTCCAGCTCGCCGTGGGCTGTTACTTTAACCCTCCAAACACAAGGGAAGGCATCAGGGCATCGATGTGTGCAGGTTGTCCCCAGGCCGGAGGGGCTGAGGTGTCAGTGGCAAAGCACCCTGGTCACAGTGACAGAGAAGAACATCTTGAAGCACAGAGGATACCTGATGGTGGTGGCTTCATCACAAAACTGCTTTAAAATCAAACGACTGAAAGAGCTTCCCCCTCCCTCCCCACATGCGCTCACTGCTTGCTGCCAACACATTGCAAGTGCTCTGGAAAATGCTGCTCACTTGCTCTGTGGTTGCTCATGACAGTTTGAGTTGGATGAGAAGAGAGAATTAGAACAGGCTTCTGAAGAACACAACCAGACTTTATCCAATGCTACCTGTTTGGGTTTTTTACTTTTCCCCACTTTGCTTTGCAGAGCAGCAGTACCCTTCCAAGGGCCAGGTCCTAGAGACACTCTGAGCACCAGTGCATTTTCAGGGCATCAGTGGCTGCTCCTCAGCTCCTTTTTTCTTACACACTTGACAACAAATTTACCTATGAGTTCTACCATCTCCAGACCCCGTGGGCACATATATAAATATTTTTTAGATAGAAAGGATAATTTTGCCCTCAAGTGCATGGTTTCAGCAGCACCATGCTCAGGTGAACCTCGCTGGATTTATCCCACTGCACAGGATTTACCCCAGTGCATCAGGTACCACCCAAAGATGGGTTAAAAGAAGCCTTCCCTCCCTGAAACAGGAGAGAGCCTTGCTCCTGAGAACGAAACTCCTGCAGCACACCCAGACAGACACTCGTTTTAATGACTACTCTTTGTTGTAATGTTACCAGATATTTTAAAGAGTGTATCACTCTAGCAGAAGCCACTGCCATCTGTGCTTCCCCAATTAGGAATGCAAGCAAATATGTATTTTACAGTAACATCAATAAAATGTAATGTGCAAGGGATGTATCTTTGGTTTTGTTTTTTTAAAGACACAAATTAGGGAACCAGCCAGTCTTGAAACTGCAGAATTCCCTCGCAGCAAGAATGGGGCTTTGTAACCAAAAGAACAATCCAAGCCAGGTCTCCATCGTGTGGATTTTAGTTTACAAAGAAGAATAAATGGACTTTAATATCTTTTTTTTTTAATGTAACTTCACTACAAGGAGACGGCCTACACTGTCATTTAAAAAGAAACTCTGCTTGCCAGGCTATTCATTAGTGAGCATCCCACCAGATATGCCTGAAACCTGCCTGCTGTCAGGAGACAGGTGCTGAGTGTTTGCCAAAATCTCCGCTCCTTTTCCCCTACGCTGGCTCTCATTGGTCACCCACAAGCACAGCCACTGTAAATCAGTGATTCAGGGAGGAAAACACTTTGATTTTTCCATTTCTTGCAACAAGGACATCTGGAGGCCCTGCAAATATTTTTGGTTATTTCCAGAAGGTCCTTTCCCTGACAGAGCTGGGCCATCATGCGCTCTATGACCCCACAGCATCCACCTCCCTGGGGAAGGAAAGAGCACCTTTCAGAGGGCAGGAGAGGAAAGCACAAGGGGAAGAAAAAATGGCACTGCACAGCAGTGGAGAGAGGCAGATCCCCGTGCGGGGCTGGAGAGCGCGGCTCCGGGGGCCGCCGGGGTGCCCCGGGGTGGTGTCACCGGTGCCACCGGGGCGGGGAGGCTGCGGAGCCCACGGCGGTGTCACCGGGGCTCTCACTGGTGGACTGGGGAGGCTGCGGAGCCCACGGCGGTGCCACCGGGGCTCTCACTGGCGGGACTGGGGAGGCTGCGGAGACCACGGCAGTGTCACCGGTGCCACCGGGGCGGGGAGGCTGCGGAGCCCACGGCGGTGTCACCGGTGCCACCGGGGCTCTCACTGGCGGGACTGGGGAGGCTGCGGAGCCCACGGCGGTGCCACCGGGGCTCTCACTGGCGGGACTGAGGAGGCTGCGGAGCCCACGGCGGTGTCACCGGGGCTCTCACTGGCGGAACTGGGGAGGCTGCGGAGCCCACGGCGGTGGCACCGGGACTCTCACTGGCGGGACTGGGGGAGGCTGCGGAGCCCACGGCGGTGTCACCGGGGCTCTCACTGGCGGAACTGGGGAGGCTGCGGAGCCCACGGCGGTGGCACCGGGTGTCTCACTGGCGGGACTGGGGAGGCTGCGGAGCCCACGGCGGTGTCACCGGTGCCACCGGGACTCTCACTGGCAGGACTGGGGAGGCTGCGGAGCCCACGGCGGTGTCACCGGTGCCACCGGGACTCTCACTGGCGGGACTGGGGAGGCTGCGGAGCCCACGGCGGTGTCACCGGTGCCACCGGGGCTCTCACTGGCGGGACGGGGGAGGCTGCGGAGCCCACGGCGGTGGCACCGGGGCTCTCACTGGCGGGACTGGGGAGGCTGCGGAGCCCACGGCGGTGGCACCGGGGCTCTCACTGGCGGGACTGGGGAGGCTGCGGAGCCCACGGCGAGGGCTCTCTGCAGCCGGGGGAGTGTTTGATGTCGGAGGGAGCCGTTAGAAACCTGCAGGCTGCCGAAACAGCGCTGTGCGCTGCGGTCACTTCCCTCTGTCTGCCTTTCTTCTTTTTTTTTATTTTTTTTATTTTTTTCCATCCAAGTGTATCTTAAACTGTTTCTCTAGAGCACGCAGCCCCCAGAGGGGAGGGGGATCAACCCAAACAAAGTAAAAAAGCAACATATTGTCTGCGGCTGCCAGCAAGGCATCCCCTCCCTATCTCGTGCTTAATGCGATAATGAATCTTCCCGTAGGAGCTTTTGTGGTTTAGGGCTTACTGAATAATAATGTAACACAGAATACACACAAAGCCACATTTCTCTTTCCCCTCCTTTTTTTTTTTCCTCTTCAAAATACAACTCTGATCAAAAGCCAGGCTGCAATTAAAACATAGCATAGTTTGGGTTTGGTTTTTAGGTTGTTTTTTTTTTCAATGCCACTAGAAGGTATTTCACCAGCAAACAAGAGCTAAGACAGTGTAAATGTTTTCTTCATAAAGGTAACTATAAAGGTTATACTTTATAACTCATAGTGCTTTAGCAATTTGCCCTTTAAAAATATTTTAAATTACATTACTACAAAAATAACTAAAAAGTGTTTGTCACACAGTGTTTTATGCACTTCACGACAAAGGGAGGTGAGTGCAGGACCTACCTTGCTCTCAGTTTCCCATTCTGGCATTCCCTGACCCCACGTGTAATTGTGTTGCACCCCTGAGTGCATCTCCTCCACCAGCATAACCATGAATAACTCCTGTCTGACAAACACCTCGCAGCATCCCCACACTACACTGGGGACTCCAGAAATGAGGGCAGGGAAAGCCTTCCAGCTGCTGCCACCTTTGTCCAGGTTTTTTGGCAACTTAATGGCAGTGAGAAGAACAGAATAAAGTCCTTCTATGGCCTCTGCTCCTCCCTATGCCATAACTTGCTCTCTGTGTACGTATTAATGCACTCAAGAGACTCCTTGGCAGACAACAGAGGAACAGAGATAGAGCAATAAACCCAGCAGATCCAGCTGAGGCGCATATGAAGAAGTATGAACATCTGCAAGGTCCTCACATCTCATCGTGGTGTCAGTCATGGCCTTTAAGAAAATAATTGTGGGACTAGAGCGTTAATGTTGTTTTCAGTCTCTTGTGTAAATCCAAGTATGAAACACTGTGCTCCTCATTGATGTGCAGAGATCCCTTCAGCCTGTCCAGCGAAGAGGAACATTCTCAGGAGGAGCTTCTCTAGTTCCACCAGCTGGAAAATTTTCAATCATGAGAGGAAAATAGGTCAGCAAAACTTCACCCTCCACAGACCCTCCTATACACTAATGGTCTACCTCGTGGGAGACAGATGCAGTATCTCAGTTGAAGCCCTGATAGGAATCACTCCTATGCACAATTAAAATTAATTACACAGCCATAGAGATGTCCCTGAGCTTTGCTAATAAAGAAATAATTCACTTTGACTGTCATCTTCATTTCTGTCTTAACCACAGCATGTAAGATTGGAAACACACATGTTTGACTTCAGTTAATTGCTCTGGGCACACACACCAATCCATGTGCTACACAACTAATTACTCAGAGCTCAGTGAAGTTCACAGGGGCTCCACCCTGTCCACTTGGCCCTTGGTTTTCCTCTGCCCATTTGGGAGTCCTTTCGGAGCAGAGGCAGGCTGGGTTTCTTTGGTGCTCTGGCAGCCACAAGCAGGTGACATGTGGCTGGTGGGGAGGTCAGGCAAGGAGATGTGCCTGCTTTTCCCTCCTCAGCCATCTCTGATCTCAGCCAAAGATGAAATACCAGGCAAGAGGGAGCCCACGTCTGGCCAAGTGCAGCTGCTCTTATCTTCTTGGGTAGGAGAAGAAAGCCTTGGCACCAGAGAGCAGCTGAAATTAAATCTTCTTAAGTGCCTCCAGAAAAACTTTTGCACGGGAGACAGCCCAGAAGAGCTGCAGCTCTAGAGAAATGCCTTTACCATCACCTGCCCAGGCTGCCTTGGCTCCTGCCCTCCAGGAATGACCCTGCCTCACCAGGATAGTTTAATACACTTGCAAACCAATATTTGCATGGTTTCCTTTGGCTGTTTCTGTTGTGTCCAGCCCATCAGACCTCCACGGGGTGAATGGCCTCCTCTCTGGGCAAGCAAGAGGTGTCAGCTGCAGCAAAGGAAGGTGAGGAGATTCATTAAGAGAAAACTGCTAAATGGCAGGAGGACACAGTCACAGGAATAGATACATTGGCTCTGGAAGGTGTGGTGTCTTTGTTAATTAGTGTTTACTAAGACTGTAGAAACTTCTGAATGATCTAAGCATTATCTGCAAGTCTCAGGTCAGATCCAGGCAACTTCAGGAGCCCCTTCTGGCCAAGCCTGCAGCAATTCCCAGGACCCTTATACCTCACCAGCACCCAGACACTCCCCTACAGCACCAACGATCAATATAAGAATTTCTGACCCCTTCAGGAATTTATTTTACATGCTGACAAAATTTGAATTGAAATCGAGTCCCCATTGCAAATATGATCAGGACATTACAATATCCACAACAGAAATTCGTGGGTCCCATTGAGAAGGTGCTAACTCTGCTGCATTGTTTATTTTGAATTTAGAGGCTTGTGCTTAGCAACAGGTTGCCAGTGTCCATCTGCAGCTTGTTTTTTGTTTCCATCCATGCTGCACATTCGTGTGACAAGACGTGGGCATGTTCAGTGTGGAACAAACCTGCTTGTTTTTCACCTCCAGTCTGCCCACAGGGAAGGCTTGGCAGCTCCCAAGCTGAAAGCGCTTTCCCTGGAGGCACCTGAAGCAGCTCAGCATCCCCATCCACTGCCCCAGGGTCAAGCAGGAACAAGCTCTGCCCCATTCAGGCAGCCTCACCTGGCCAGGAGTAGAAAATTTCCTAATTCCTCGTGCTCCAGCAGAGCTGGGATGGCTTTTTCCAAATATTTTGGCTATAAGAGACATTGGCCCACTACACTTCTAACCTCACCAATGGAGCAAAGCTTTGGCACTGTTAAATAACAGCTGGATGCCCTGACTGCAGTACCCTCCCAGCAGGCCTAAAGCTGGGCACATACTAATTATCTTGGTCAGTTAATTAAGCATATGAATCTTTCTTTTTCCCCTGCTGAGGCCATTCCTAGCATGTAGGAGAAACATTTAAATGTGCTAATGGCCCATCCCTGAGTGCCCCCAGCCATTTAAACCTCAGGCTGCCATGAGCTGCCCACAGGAGAGAGATGGGGAGACCAGGATGGCTCACAAGCAGCTTTGAGGATCATCACAGCCCTCTGAGCAAATTCAGCAGTGCACATCCACACGGTTAACCACCGAGTATGTTGCAGTGACAAAAGAACCTCCTTCAGCTTAAAAAAAAAAAAAAGAAAAAGAAAAAAAAGTCAGTGATGATTTTTAAAGCCACTTCTTTAAGGGAGGAAGGGAAGAGCTCGATGTCACGCATTTGCAAGGACAAATAAGGAAGAAGCTCTGCCTGGTCTCAGGAATAAAGGGTAAAACAATGCTGACATCCCCCAGAAGGCACTGAAAACAAGTTGGTGTATGTACATTACAGCACATCCAGCAGAAGGTTGAATTTGGGTTTTCCTTTCCTGCTCTCTCCTCTGCAGAGAGGAGCTCCCCATTAGGGCCCAGGAAGGACATCCCACATGAAGCCAGGGCTGCTGCACCCCTAAGGCAGGGCAGAGGCTTCAGCATCACTCACTAAAACCATGGCCAAGTTGCCCTTCCATGGGCACCAACCACCACCCAAGGCATGTGCTGCCGTCAGATGGCAATGTAGGAGAGCCAGGAGTTGTGCCAAGGCTCTGCCTGGGGTGGGAACCAAAAAAAAAAGGCAAGAAAATAAAATAATCACCCACATAGAGCAGCCTTTCCTTGCAGGCTTGCTGGCAGCTGAAAGCTTCTTGGTGTGCCCTGAAACAGCACCTGAGCACCCTGAAAATGGCAGAGGGGAGCCAAGCAGGCAGCTGTTTGCCAGTTGCTGGCCTCCTTCCCAAGGGTTTTCCTTCTGCAATGTGCACCTTTCAGGAAAACCTGAAAAGCAGCAATCTCTCTCCCTGAGCACAGAAGCTGATACTTTTGAGGTTCCTCCCTTACTAAATTTGAATTGTCACAATAATTCAGCTAAGGAAAAACAAAAGCCCCTGAAAGACAGCAATTTGTGTGCAAGACATTGGCAAAGCCCTTTCAGGCAGCACACCTGGAGAAGCTGCAGCCTGTGCTGCCCAGGAAGGTGTGCAGGAGGGTGTGCACTCAGGAGGGGATTGGCAGGAGGAGCCCCAGTGCTGGAGCCAGCCTGCCCCACCTGCACAAACACTGCAGGTCTGGTATTGCCAGGGGGTGTCAGAGAATCCAGAATGGTTTGGGTTGGGAGCGACCTTGAGGACCATCTTGTTTCAACGATCCTGCCACCAGCCCAGGTGCTCCAAGCCCCATCCAACCAGGCCCTGCCACCAGCCCAGGGTGCTCCAAGCCCCATCCAACCAAGCCCTGCCACCAGCCCAGGGTGCTCCAAGCCCCATCCAACCAGGCCCTGCCACCAGCCCAGGTGCTCCAAGCCCCATCCAACCAAGCCCTGCCACCAGCCCAGGTGCTCCAAGCCCCATCCAACCAAGCCCTGCCACCAGCCCAGGTGCTCCAAGCCCCATCCAACCAGGCCCTGCCACCAGCCCAGGTGCTCCAAGCCCCATCCAACCAAGCCCTGCCACCAGCCCAGGGTGCTCCAAGCCCCATCCAACCAGGCCCTGCCACCAGCCCAGGTGCTCCAAGCCCCATCCAACCAAGCCCTGCCACCAGCCCAGGGTGCTCCAAGCCCCATCCAACCAGGCCCTGCCACCAGCCCAGGGTGCTCCAAGCCCCATCTAACCAGGCCTTGAACACTTCCAGGGATGGGGCAGCCACAGCTTCTCTGGGGAATAAAAGTCCCCTGGGAAAGGAAAGTGAGCAAGAATGGGTGAAAGAGAAACTGGAGATTATTTTTGCAGGATATTCCTCCTTTTCATGGGCCACATGAGAGCTGACAGCCCACTCCTGTTGGTGAGGCTGCATGTAAGCTCTACTGGGACAACACCCAGCAAAGTCCATGTCCAGCCTTAGCTCTGCCCTGAGCCGTCAGACAACCTGGAACAATTCCCTTCCTCCCAGGTAACCTTGCTCAAGCAGAAAGAGCCTCAAAGGAGATAGTTTTTTGGTGTCCACAGCACCTGGGAGAACAGGGTCAGGGGAATATAATCTCAGATATGGCATTTTCCATAGGAGTAGTGGTGCCTGGCTGTCACTCCATGTTCTGACACAAGATCTGACAGTTTGGCCAGAAATCCAATTTATTTGTTGTCATCCTCATAGCTCCCACCTTTATCAGAGAGCTGCTCCCTTTGATCTATGCACAGTGGGAGACTCCAGCCATTTCAGAGGCTCCAAGTGAGCTCCTTAGAAGGGTAGTCACCCCAGCACAGGGCTGGAGAAGGTTTATGGCCTTAGTAACACAAGTGAGGTTTTCCTACCAGGACTGGGCTGAGATTGGGCTCTGCAAGTGTTCTGCTGAGAAAGCTGAGCACATGGGGCGAGGTCAGAAAATCATAATCATGATGTTATCTCTTCACAGGGAAGAAAGGGAACAGAAAAAGCCAAACTATCAAACCAAGGAATTTTATTGTCCCTATTTACACACCATTCACTCCTGGAGGACCCAGTTAGGACTTGTACACTGTGAGAGACAGATCCCACTGCTCTGGGCAGCAGCCACCAGCTACAGCCAGGGCCAGGCTGGAAAACAGACCTCCAGGTTCCCCAAAGGATAAATGCAACAGGACTCACCAAGCAGCTTCACAGCCATGCATGGCCAAGAGCTCAGACCTCTCCCCCTCTCACTCAGGACACTCCAAAATGGGGTGCAGGGGGCTCTTAAACCAAACCCACTCCTCTCTTAACAAGCCCCAGTCCTCAGGCTGTAGCTGATGGTAATTGAAAGCTGTGAGTGCAGCTGCCCTCAGCTGCAGCCAAATCCCAAAGCAACTGCAACACCAGGCATTTCGTCAGTACCCCGAGTGATTCCGGAGCTTTTCAGAGGCAAATGTGTAGCTCTCATGTTTATGGAAAACCCTGGTTCAGTGTCACAGCATGCTCAAAAATCCAGAGGGAAAACAAACAACAGCTCAATGAAAAAGTCCCAGTTTGGGGTGCTTTTCTTTGAAACCTGACTTAGTTTCTGCAGGATTTGTTTCCTAATACACGGCAGAAACAAAATTCTGGGGGTTTTGGAATCTAAATGAGAGCAAGACTTCAGCAGCATCCCTCAGCCTCAGGGGCATCCTGCATCCCCTCTTGTACCCTCAAATTCTTTAAAGCTACAGCTGTGCTGTGAGGCTGCAGACATCTCTCCTCCACAAAAGCAGGGATAGTTAACAGGGCCCTGATATCCTTTCTATTCACACCCTGTATTCACTAGAGGACTTTTATGCATCTGTGCTGGGTTTGGGGACAGAGACAAAAATATATCAGGTGATCTAGTAATTGTTTTGTCCCCAGTTCATCCATTATCATTGCCTATGTTTGGGGCATCAGCCTCTGCCTTGGGACAGCACTCTGTTATCTGGATGTCCCAATGGAGTTAGAAATCTCCTTTCCTGTGAGTAAAAGCTCATATTAGTAGAGAGGTAGAAAAAATCGTGGAAGCTGAGCATCTTCAGCAGGAAACAGCAGGAATGAGAGCTCTAAACACTGTGACAGCAGCAGGAAGAGAGGTGGGGATTGTGATGTACTGCCATGTCTTCTAGATCTCTATCCCTTACAGGTTGCTCAGTTATAGTTTGACTTTGTTGGTTAGGCTTTTAACACCTGGGCAGGATTGTATTCATTGATTTGCTGTTCTTGATAGGGGAGGGGACAAAACCTGCTCCTTGTTTTCCTTCAGTGCAGAGTCTGACCCTGGCTCTGGCCTGAGCTGCTCAGCACCAGCAGCCTGGCTGATGTGATGTTTAAGTACAAGCCAACAGGATTCCACACCTTGGTACTGATTTACAGGAACAGCCATCACTCATTTCCTCTCCTAATTTTAGTACAAGGAGTACCAAGTGCTTTGAGATTTTAGAAGCACCACGTGGGAAGTGCAGTCTCAGTTTGTAGCCCTGCTCTGACAAAGGAAAGCCTGAATTAATACTTAAAGGATGGGTTTGTGGGGGTTTTTTGCCTAAGGATGATAGACTGAACTCTGAGATAAGAGTTTGAAACATTATTAACCTTTATTCACAAATGGCATGAGCTTGGAGAGACTTGCTGCAGGCACTGAGTTTCCATTCCTGTACTCTCAAAGCTTTCCCTGCTAGAATTACAGCACAAGGACAGATGGAATTTTGAAAGGCTTTCAGCATCCCCAAAAATCCTCATTCAAATGCAATGAGTTGGCTATTTCAAGTAGTAAGACACCCCAACAATAGTGTTGTAAAGTCTGTCATGCTGCTCCTGGGAGAAACCCATGCAAGGATGCATCTCACACTGACAGGCATCTGTGCAGTCCCAGGCATCTTTTTCAGTCCTAGGAAATAAAAATAAACCTCACAGATTGTGCTTTAGAAATACCATGCTCAGGCTGTGGGGAGGCAGCAGAGGTTGTGCCAGGAGGGTCCCTTCCTGCTGCTGAGCTGCAGTGGTGGGACCCTCAGGGTCCTTCACCAAGTACTGGGGTACATGTAAAATAACCAGTGATTTTATTTAATTTTCTGTGGAGTGCAGGATTGCTGAACTCTGGAAGTTTGGGGTACTGTGGCCCAGCCAAGCCCACTGCTTGGAATGGGTTTTGTTCACTCCTGCTCATGAACACGTAGGAGTGAACACCAGCTAAAGACAATCCTGCTCATCCAGCACCACTGACAGCTGTGTCCTGGCATGTTTCAGTTCCACTGCACCCACTAGAGTAAACCAGCAGTTTGATTACTTTCACAGTTCATTATTTGGAAAGTCTGGCCAAGCTGAAGATTTGTGAACAGGTCTCTTGGTTAGCACTGATACAATACCTTAGAAAGAAAATAACGCTGTCCCCACCTTTCACCCAACCTGTTCCACTTGTCAGGACACTCTCCCCACCTTGGCCCATACCCAACCTACTACTTTTCAGTCACACTTCAAAGGCAGCTCTTTCTGAGCCCACTCCCAGCATTACACACTCTTTGAAGTACCTGGGCCTCGTCTTCCTCACCAGCAAGGTGCTCATAAACAGTGCCTGAGGAGAGAAACCCCCTTCATTGCTAATTCTGCCTCCAGAGGTGCTGCCCTCTCCTCCTTCTCCTGCCACACCTTGTTAAATACCTACAAGAAATTGCCTGCATCCCCAGGGTTCTGCTCCCCAGTGCCTCACACAAATGGAGGAGGAGGATTAAACAATGCTGTTAGTCTAAGTTTGCTGATTCCCACCTGCCTCTCTGGTGTGGGGGACTGCAGGTGGTGCAGGGCAACACACCCAAGGTCCAGCTCTCACTTTTCAATCAGCAAGAGGCAGCAATCTCTTAAGAAGGCAACCCAAATCAAAAGCCCACTGAACAGGCATTGCTGACCTCTGCCATGGCTCCTGTGGCAGTGCTGAGTGACAGAGCCACGTGTTATGGGCAGTAACTCTGCAAACACAGCTTTCTTTGCCTGCAGAAGCAGCACATCATCCCTCATCCCCGAGCACAATCCAATGGCTGGTGTAATTAAAACAAAGCCAGACTCAACTAATTTGACATTCAAGCAGTTCAGATTTAAAATACTCCCCTGAAAAAACTGTGCTTTGCTGTTGAGAAGCAGCACATATGTTTATGTATGGATAATGAGCCTTGCTGGCAAGGACAATTAAGTCTCCTGGAAGCATCTGTGGTCATTCTCCACCTGCATTTCAGAGGGAAGCTCTCTGTAAGATATTTGCCATTCTCTAAGCAGTTGTACCGTCTCTTTTCCTTGGCTCCAGTGGCTGCTACAATGATTCTACAGAAGACTATTCCCTGCCATTTTCCTGACATTTTTCACATCTCAAAGGAGGATGACATTCATCTCCTAAAGTTAAATGTATTTTGTCTTTATTCTCCTTTTACATCCTATTTCTGCCTTGGAACTAGTCTTGCATTCAGTTATAAAATAAGCACAACCTAAAGACTGGATTGCCAAGCACAAGGACAACATATTAGTAGCAACTTCCTTCAGCCAGGGTTTTCCAGCCCTACCACAAGTCCCAGCTGGCAGTGAAATAACTCATGGGGCATTGTAGGTGTGAAAATCCAGCAAGAGCTTGATGGGAGCTTTTTCCATGCCAAGTGGGTCAGGATGGTGCCAGCCCTGCTCAGGGACAAGAGGTCCAAACCAGATCAAGTGACATCACCCATCTTCGCTGCCAAAAACGACCACATTTCTGGGTGTGTCTGAGCTTTTTCATCCCCCTAGGTGGGAAGCTCTTTTCCTCACCCCTGGAAACCAAGCTATTGCACTTGTTTCCAGCAGCCAGCTCACAAACTGCCCAAGTGGACTTGGGACAGGCGAGAGCAGGGATTCCCCTGTACCTGCAGCTCTGCATCCACACGCAGCATCCACAGCCAAGAAATGCAGCTCTGCAGGAAAGTTCCCGGAGACAGGAGGCAGCTTTGCTGCATTTGGCTCAGCAGGATACAGGAGTTGCTTTGGATTGTTTTTAATGCAAACTTTCCCTACAGTTAGATGGAGCCAGAGCAGTGTCAGTGTGGCCCGGGATTCACTCCTTTCTGACGTCTTTCCCCACTCCGGGAATTCACCAGGCTCTTTGCCTTTCCAGGAATTCCCAGGAGTCTAACCCTAGGGATGCCATAGGACTATAAACAAACAGCTCATGTTGCAAAGATGATGCACAGACCCTCAGTTTTATACTGGGTTGTGTTATCCTGGCAGGAGCCAGACCTGTCACTGAAGGGCTGGTGATGCCCAGTTACCCACCTGCACCCACCCTCACCATCTGAAGAGCAGCTCAAAAGGGCAACAACAAGGGACCCTGTGCATTGTCAGCCTTGCTGCTTGTTAAAAGTTATGTGTATGCACATGCTTTTGGAGCAAAGAGCAGTCCAGCATGGTGCTAAGGAGTGCCCTTCTGAAAGGGTCTCCTCTCCATTTACAGCAATACACTTTTTGTGTTAAATACAGAGTTTTTCCTAGAAGCACACTTGGGAACAATTACATAGCTCTGGACCTACCCATCTACTTGCACTAATCTCCACCCCTTTCCCCCTCTGTCATATTTTTGTCATCTGTAAAGTGTGTCAAATTCACAATAGGATAATAGTCCTGGATGAGAGGCCTGGGAAGCAGGCAGAGCATGTCATTAAAGGCCCAGCTCTGCAACATTGCACAATGAGGGTCTGCACTCACAGAGCAAGGCTGTTTGGGACACCAGTACCAAGCACTGCAGCTGTCCTTCTTTTTATTTTTTTCCACATGTTCAAAACCTGACACCACCCTAAGCTCAGGTGAAAGTAAAAGGCAGCACTAAAATATTATTAAAAATGAGAGAAAGTTCCAGGTCAAGTTGGCTACTGCAGATAAAGCTGCTATCATCTCCCGTTAGTGACTGGGACTGAGAGCCAAGGGTTTTCATCACACACCAAGAAAGAAGTACTTTATAAATCACAGTAACTCTTGACATGCAATAACAGCCAATCTTATTAATATAAACTGCAGGGATTTTTTTTAAAGTCTACTGCCAATAAAACCACCCCTTCCATAAAATGTTGGCATTCACACATGCCCTGCAGCTTCTCATGACACCTTTAAGCACTAAAGACGTTCATTACCTCATACACTGAAAAAGAGAGAATGAGATTATATCATTGCTTCAAAAGACTTCCTCCCAACTCTACTAGGCTGGAATGTGCCAGTTGTGGGCACCCCCAAAGCCCCAGGGGGTGCCTGACTTAGAAGGCCAGCCCTAGTCCCTGCTCAGCTGGTGCACTGCTGGTTTTAGTGCCCTGGCACACAGGTAGGGCTGAATGCCCTGAGCCAGGGCACAAGAACAGTGCACTCCTTGCTTTCTTCTTTCCTTTAGGAGATAGAGAGGTTTTATGTTGTTATCATGTTGGAAAACACAGCATCTCCATCAAAACAGTTTTTCCACATAGGCCATAGTGTCCTCAACTGAGGCATTGCAGGTGGGACCTCCTGTGCTGCAGGGAAAGGGCTGGAGCTCCCTGGAAACTGCCCAGACCCCTTCTATTCCCAAAGTGCTTCTCTGATGGAAATTATTAGTCCAGATCCCCATTGCTAAGTGGGGGCAGAGGGTGCAGTTTTTTCTACTCTTCCTGCCTCCCACCTACATGGGAGTTCTTTCTGTACTCAATACCCACAGCATAAAGTTCTCCTCCCTACTGAGGGTTCACAAATGTTTTCTTAAGAAAAACAAGCATCAACAGAGAAGACACTGCACTCCTGTGCAGGAGGAACGTGCGAGATCCTGCAAGGAGACAATCAGAACTAACTGCAAAGAGACAGCTGGGATAGTGGCAGCCCCATGACCTCACTCGTCTTCCTGCATCCATCCCACAAACAAACAGCTCTTTATGGTACATGTGTACAGCAAACACGTTGCAAGAGGCAGATGGTGTAGCAATATAAACACTAGAATAGAAAACAGCTTAGCTAGATACCATTTTTCTATCTTGCTTTTTTGAGGTTCCTCCCTTTCTGATTAAAGGGAACACAACATTGTCGAAGCAGGGAGACAAAAACATTGCTCCCCTAGAACACCAACACCAGAGAAAACAGGAAACAAACTGAGCAACATCATGCCAGAGTCCCACCATTACCAACCTGTCTAAAGAGTTTCCCAGGAAAAATTCTTTTACCAGATGATTTCTGACCAACCCAGCTACTGCTCTCCTCCCTAGAGCCATCACCTCTGCTTAAACACACCTTGTAGTATAGTTAAAATGCTCATCAGGTGTTGCTCTTACACAATTTCCTGCCAATGCATCACAGCTGGGCCTCGTGCACACCAGCCCAGAATATAGATAAGGATGAGAGAGGAAAGACAAGCCTCAAGCTTCTTTTGTTTTCAAGTGACTTTTGATGAGATATGTCAGAAATAGCAGGATCTTTTCCAGTCTGTCTTACTTTGTAACAGAAGCTGCTTGTTGTGCATAGCATATTGAGGACATGCTGGCAGGAATGGTTGTAATACCACTTAATAAGTACATTAATTGCTTATAATTAGAACTGCTCTACTAAGGGCACTCTTTAAGACTGTAAGTAGAAATAACTCATCTTGCAATAAACTTTTACAACTTTCTCTGGCACAGCTGAAAGCCACTTTGCCTGCTTTGCTGTGTATGGAAGTGGTGGATGCTGCTTATTTTCCCTCAGGGATGCACAGCCATACACAATTTCTCTGCTCCTATTAATTGCCAGTGCCTCTCAGCATTGCATTTGGTTTGCAGCTTCATGGTTTATTCCTCCCCCCTTTGGTGGTTCCTGTAAGGTACAACACAAGGGGCTCCTGGCTGTCACATAAGTGATTAGAGACACAGCGTTCAAGCACCGCAGCAGAGGCACAAACACCATTATAAACTTCATTTTTAATCTGTAGGGCTTTTTCTGGCAGTTTATTCTTTCTTGCTGCAGGAAATAAAACAGGTTTCTATCTGCATCGGGATGAAAAAGGAAGATTTTAGTACTAATTGGATGAAAGGAACAATGTAAAATTTAATAGAGCAAATAAATCCAGATGGGGGAAGGAATTAATGCATAAAAGTCCCGTGGGTGTCCTAAAGAAAGCAAATGTTTACCTGCACTGAGAATATGTACTTTAAAGGTGCCTTAGCCCAGTAACAAAATTGAAAGCAGTGCAGTACACCCTTCTATAAATATTTGCACTTCAGCTCATTCGTTCTCTGGGGCTGTAACACCGTGGCACGGGTTCTGTTTCCTCGGGTGATTGCTGTGTGTGCTCGCCCTCGGCTGGCCCCGGCGCTGCTGGCGCTGCAGCCGCTCGGGCTGCCGACAGTAGGTGTCAGCATTGCCCTGTGCCTCCCGCTGCTCGGGGGAGACTCGGCGGAACATCATCTACAGCGAGTATTAAACTAACAGGCAACAGCATTTATTTGAGCCATTTGGCATATTTCTAGGTTTAAAAAAACCATCATGTTACCCAATGTCTTACGATGGATAAAGAAGACAGTGTTAAGTCTTTTTCCATCAGTTTAATGCTGTGCTGGATACACTTTGAAGGTTTCTCTGTAATAATTTGTCACATCATATGATCGTGAGAAAGAGTATATAAGAAGTTATTAAATCTTTGTTTGACCACTCAAGGGGCTGAGAAGGGCGAGTGGCCTCTCTTCCCCCTGCTCCCCATCAGCAAGGGTTGTACCTCTGGCATTGTGCAGCCCTTTTACCAGCCCGGGATGCCTTTCCACTAAAAACTCCTGTACCTCGCAGGAGGCCGATCACGCCTGTTCTTAAATCTCTGAATACGAGTGGCCAAAACCCCCTTCAGACCGGTGCCCCCAGCTCGGTGGGCGCTCCAGGTGCCCACCGCAGGGTGTGCTACAGGGACACGGACACAGCTCTGCCCTCCTGCCTGGTGGGGATTATTCTTTGCTTTGCATTAGGGTGGCAGCATTGGCCGCGCTATGGGATCGCAGCAGCCCCGACTGCGCTCGCAGCTCTGAACCCTGCGGGAGCCCAAGGTGCTGAGCTCTGGGGGCTGGGCAAGCACGGGCAGCCCAGCCTGGGGACACCTGCAAGTAGAATTACTCTCTGGCAGCTCCGGAATATTTTATGGCATGAAGTGGCCCCAGGCAGCTCCCGCGTAGCCAACAGGTGTGCACCGAGCTGAAGCTGAGGGTGGTATTTGGATGGCGAGGACAGATGTGAGCACCCAGCCTGCCTGGCCCCGCCGGCTCGTGGGCGTTCTGGAAAGGGGATGGAGGGAGTTTGGGGGCACACAGTTCCTGCTGGGCTGTGGGGCAATGATGCTGGTGAGAGGGACTTCATCCAGACAGCGTTTGAGTGAGGGCAAAGGAAGCCAGTGGTCTGCCTATGCTGTGTCCCTCCAACCCTTCCTGTGCTTCCCAGGCACAGAAGGAGAAAAGGGATGTTTGGCAGGAGAAGAGGAGCCAGGGAAATGGAGGAGAGCTGCGGACAGGATTCAGTGGCACATTCATTTATGTGGGAGGTTTTTAAATGACGATGGAGTGCAATTGTTAGTAAAGGTGAGAAGGGATCATTCATCTCATGAATTTCTCCCATCCCAACTTCTGCCACAGCCCCTCTCACAGCAGACATATCTCCAGGAAGGCATCCCTCTGCTTGCAAGATTCCAGGCTTTTGGGTATCTAAAACTAATGCTTTTATGGAGAGACTGACACATCCAAATTCTCCCAATCTTGCTCCATCAGAGCTCTTGGGATCCTAAAGTGGTATTGAATTATTTTGCCAGAGCCACACACTGCCATAACTTGTAGTTTCATTTTAATTTGCACAGCTTGGAGCAGCACCATTCATGAGCAGTGCTGTCTCCTTTCTCTTGCCCTACAGTGCTTCTCTGGTGGACAATATCATTTGAAGATTGTCATCATCACCTTAAAAATGTACTTGCCAGGTACACTTCATGAAGTAGCTGACAACTTTTTTGGGGGACTGGAGACTCACAGAAACCACATCCCTTTGAACGTGTGAGTCTTCAGATGGTGAGTGCAGGGTGAAACCCACAGAAGATCAGAATTTTCATTATAATTACACATGGTTGTTTGGACTGATCACAGCATCCTTGGTTTCTGTGGTAATTACACTGGCCTTGGGCACCATGTACTGACATCCCAGAGTCTTCCTGATACTCAGTAAATGCTTCTGATCAATGCTGATGTGAATGAATTAAAGTTAATAATATTGCCTCCTATTAGGGCAGTGGTTGCTGGGCTCTAATTGAATCCTGCCAGCTCAGAGCCAGCCTGGGCAGCTGCTTTCCCTCTGGATGTGAAAAGAGACATCATTTAAGGCCATGGTGAGCAGGCTGAAATGTTTTTTCTCCTGGAAAGGAGAGAGAAAAGGTAGGTCAAGGTTGTATGTTGGAGCAATACTTCAGTAAATATGTTTTTAATGGATGTTTTAGGCCTTGTTGTTAATAGAATAAATAGTAAAGAAGGGATTTTGAGATTAAAAACTTTTCTTGTTTTCATCTTTGTGTAATGAAAGGGAAAAATGCTTATTTTAGTTTGTTTCTGTGTTATAATGGCTCATGTTAGAGTAGGCAGCTTTGAAATAAAAAATATGTCTGTATAGTATGTGAAGTCAGCCCCCAAATCCTTTCAAACTCCTGTTTATGTTACTCCTGAACCTTGAATTCACTGTTGCCTTAAACTTTGTTCATCTCATTGCAAAACAGATGCAAAATCTGATTTGTCTTTGCTGTAGAGGGTTGAAGTTAAAAGCGAAGGTACCTGTGGAAAGAACAGCCCCAGACAACTGGCAGTGCTCCTGCTCCTCACTGGTGCTTTCCTCCTGGTTAGGTCCCCTTGCAAACTGACAAAAGATATATCTGTGCAAATCATTTCCAGCCTGCATGTTTGTTTAATTAGTCTCCAGTCTGCACGAGGAACTGCAAGGAGAAAGATAATTATGCAGACTTCATGCTGCTTTGAGCTCTTGTGCTCTGCATTTTCTTTTTCAGTGTTCAATTAAAAGTTAAGCATTTTTGAGGCTATCCAAGTAGACAGCTATTGATTCTTCATTCTGTAGCAGGAGCCCTTCTTATAGTTTGTCAATTTGTGAAGTTGCAATTGGGTATCACGACATCCTTGGGGAAATATCACAATGAATTCAAGGTGTGAGCTACAAGATGGCCTCACACTGAAGGCCCAAATATCCGATAATTTAAAAGTGCCTTTTAATTTGAAAGTTTTCGAACATTAAAAAAGGAGAAAATATTTTTCCTTCCTAGATAAGAGGGCATTCTGTGATGCCTGGAGAAGTTTTGAAAAGATCTATGTGAGCCAGTGCACTGAAAGCTGAGGTAAGAAAAAGAGACTTTTAGGTCTGTCAGTGCTCAGATAAGGTAACTAGAGGAGGAGGTTCTGTGGGCTGTTCAGGAAAGGTATTTCAAGATCATTTGCCTATATTGGCAAGGTGTTACTAAAACAGTAAAGCTGTACAGGAATCACCCTGGCAGCTCCCTGGGACAGATGAGAAACCAGAGTAAAAGTGGTGTTTGGACTGTGTGGCTCTGCCAGGTGTGGGTTCTGGCTCTGCCAGGTGTGGGTCCTGGCTCTGCCAGGGATGGTTTTTGGTAGAGGATAAAGTGCTGCAGGGAGAAGAGGGTGCCATGAACCTTAAAGCACTATTTAACTACCATGTGTGTCTCCACTATGGCACTGCTTATCTGCTTTGGAGGAAAGACAGACTTTGTAAGAGGTTCACTGTCTCTCCTGCACTTGTGGACAGTGTGCATGTCCTACAGTGTTCAGTGCCAGAGTTCATCACTGCCACAGGAGGCAAGTTAGTTTGAAAACACCTGAGAGGATGGGAAGGGAATACTGCAAATGTTTGATTTCTTGGTATTAACAACTTGTCTCAATAATTCTTGGTCTGTGGAAATGTACTCCACTTTGCCAGCAGGAAAAAGTTTTCATGGGGACCTAAGCCAAAGACCATTGACACCCATGGGATCTCTTCCTTGATTTTAACAGATCTTGAATCTTCCCTCTAATAAAGGATCAGACAATACACTGTTAGAATAACTGGCATGGCTGGAATAGAAATTCCCTATGCAGAAGTAAAGACCTCTGTGTGGTAATGGCTAAGGAGAAAAGATGATGTGTCAGACAAAGATTTTAAGTATTCTCATTAAAGGGCCTTCATTAAGCAGGGAACCTTCATGGTCAAAGCTGACAGTCCTCACCAGGCTTTCAGCATTGATAATGGAATATGGCTCAATGGTGACCAAGTCCCTTCTGTAAGTGCTCAGGTGTGGAGAATTCCTGTTCTCTCAGGTTTTCAGGTCTGACCCACTGCACATTGGCCGCTCTTTGCAGCAGCTGGGTATGAGCTTCAGAGTTCAAAGCAGCTGAGCCTGGCCCAAGTTTTGCTTAGTCTTTCCTTGTGGACAGTTTCAAGGAGGATTCAGAAAGCAGTGACTATGGCCAAGAAAGCAGAGAGGCAGCTCTGGAGAGTTCTGTGCCTCTCACCCTTCTCTGCTGCATATGAGCTACTTGTAACATCAGCATTTTAGAGCTACAATAGCATTGCTCACTCAGTCCTAATTAGCTGTGACCAGTGGAAACATCAAGGTGACACTGTACAGTGAAAGAAATATCACTGACTCTGTGCCTGGGAGGAAGGCTGTTGTACAAATACTGTAGCTGAAGATGTGTCTGTCTTTAATTAGCAGATTTCTGGTCTGGTGAGTGCATGATGAATTGAGACCGTGTGGTTAAGTGTGGTGAACAAAGCTGTAACCTAACAACCAGTGGCTCTATAAAATTATATTGGCAATGAAACATCATCATGCTTGATAATTCCAAAGGGGACCAAAACTGCAAAGCTGAGAACTAGATTTACATATATGTGCAAGAATAAATGTTCAGGCATGGAGGCTTTGGCTGAGTTTATAAAGTCAGTCTGTGAAACCTGGACCCAGAGCTGGTTTCCAGCCAGTTCCCACTGGATTTGCAGCACAAAGCCTTTGGTCTGTGTGTATCAGCCCTGTTGTCATACTCAGATAAGGGGATCAATTTCAGCAATGTTTTCTCAATGTTGAGAAGAATTGCTGCCTGTTAATATTAATTTACACTAATGGGAGTGTTAATCAAGAGCTAATTAAGCATTGTGTTCTGTGTAATGATGAAACAGGCAAAGTGTTTAATGGTCACTATACTTCTCAGGTATGAATTTTACTCTTCACTTGAGGTTATTGGGGAATAGCTGGAGTTGACCAGAGAGTACTCACATTCATTTCACAGGTGAATGAGAGCACTGGCAGGGTTGGAGCTTGAGATGTCTGAAAGTTTTGTTCAGTTCAGGTGCCATTGTGCTGTGAGCCCAATTTCGTGCAGGGATTCTTGTGGTGAACTCTGGAAATTGAAGCAAGTGAGATATCAAGTCTGAAATTGGGCAGTTGCACAGCTTAGAGTTATATAGAAAACCACTTCTCCGTTGTGCCTCTTGCCATGAAGCCAAAATCTATAGGTCTGTTTTGTCTGCTACATAATTTAGTGTGCAAAGTTTAGAGGTTATTCCTGCATTCCTCCTGTGTTTAAAATTGCTGTTCTTCAGGCACAGGTTGGGAGGAATGATAATGCTGTTGGACTGACTGATGAAAAAAGGGACTGGTGTCTGGTCCTACCTGTCCTCCTTCAGGTACAGGAGGATTTGGGCTGGATGTTACCATTACACTGTACTTGCAAGCCATTCTCAGCATGGAAAACAGACTGGGGGGTGGGGGGGAAGGTTATATTTTAACACTTTTGGCAGAATTGCTATTTAACACACATTATCCTCTGTTATCTAATTACCAAAATTTCAGCTGTTTCATCTGCACATAGCCAGGTAACTCATAGGATATTATACAGATGAAGAAAGAGGTCCTCTGTACCATCTTATTGTTTTACAATTCAGATTCATGCACAAATGAGGAGAAAACAGACTTAGCCATGGGTTTATGATGTATGGCAAATCTCATTTTAAAAAGGAGGGATGAAGGAAACATTGCTGACATCAACTTTACCTTCCCTAGCTTTAGATCTGCTGGGCAATATCATAGTGCAGCTATTGCTATTTTTATAAGCTTTATGCCATCCACTGTGCCCTGAGGCTGGTGAAAAGAAAATAACAAGCAGCTTCCAAAGAGCTGGTCATTTTACTCCTGATGATGAGGGCCCGTGAATGATGGACTCCAGTTTATTAGATTCAGTCCAGCTCTATTTTAAGCTGACAGGAAATCCTCATCTGATTTCTCTGAGGGTTGGGCCAACATGTTGCTGTGTGCCTGTAGCAGTAAGTAAGATGATGGGGTGATACCTCCCTGCACGGAGTACACACTGATTTCTTTTTGATTGTTAGTTCTGCAATCAACATGTCTCACTGGGTTCAGTGGGTGCTTGTTAGAGACAGAGCCTGGGGTTGGGAAAATGGATCATGAAGGTGATTATTTCTTTCTGAATTATTCATTGAAGAATCTTCTGCTTGTAAATGAGATAAATTTATCTGACACATGACCTGACCACATGCCAGTCTGAGTAATTGCTGGCTCACTGTGAAATCACCCAGGACAGCCTAAGGAGGGTGAAGACTTGGCGGATGCTCTGCCTTGCCAGGTGGGGTTGAAAGGTTGTCCAGGCTCAGAAGTGCTCCAGCTGATGTTCACCAGGGGTCTGACACCATGTGAAGTCTCCCAGGACAGCTGAAGACAGACATGTACTTTGCATTGTGCAGAGAGGGAGAGAGAGAGAGAGGGAGGAGGAATTTGGGTCAGGACAGATACACACTCCTGAAACAATTCTGTCTTACTCAGAACTCGTGTGTAAACAGGCTTTTGTCCACAAGATTGAATTTTTTTAAAGCAAGCAATCCTGCCTTCTGCAAGAGTGGGAATTACAGCTGTAGTCACTTGTCACATGTTTGAAACTCACTGATTTGTAGTTCCCAGCTTGTGAAAGCTTCTGCTTTAGAGAACTTGATAAAAACCATAAAGTGAAAATTGCACATCTGTGATGGAATTGTCAAAAGGGATGTGTATGGGTTACTTTGCACACTTTGCTTTTCTTTCCATGATTTGTTTTAGATTTCCCACTGTCAAAAGAAATGGACTGTAAGGAGCTACACTTTGATGTGGGGTTTGAACTGGGAAAGGCACTGGATGTGGAAGTGCACCCTGCTGAGCTGGTCCCTTTTGAACAGAACCATCTCAAGAGTGACCACCCTTACACTGGGTTTGTGAGAGCAGGGGAGGGAAGGTGTTTGTTTGAAAGTCTGGTTAATTTGAACACTTAAATCACGTCCTCCTTAAGTTGCTATATCATCTTAACATCCAGTGGAATGAACTGCTATCAAAAGTAAGGCTACATTTCTCTGTTCTTCCCCAGTGAAGGGGATTCAGCAGCCATCAGAGTGCCTTGGAAATGCCTGGTTTGGACAGCTCACAGCCTCGGGAGGTTGTACAGTAATCAACACACAGAGCAAGGAACTGCCTTCTCTGGTCACAGCAGCACTGGCAAGAGTTGGATCTGCAATGACATCCTGCTTGAGGGCTCAGGAACCTCATCCCTGGCTGCAGGGAGCAGATTGGATGGGAGTGGGGCCCAGATGCAGCAAGTGTCACATGGACAGTGCAACTGCCCTTTTCTGACAGGGAACAAAGCTGGCAGAGCCAACTGAAAGGCTTCAGAGTCAACAAAAGCCTCTTGGTTCATATGCCTGGGTCCTTGTACACCTCTCTAGAGTCTCCTCTTATCTTAGGGATTTGGCTCTAAATTACTGGGAATATATCTAAAGTATAATATGGCACAAACTATAATAAGAATACACAGTAAGTTAAGGTTCCAATGTGTGATCCAGTCCATTTTAAACCACTTTGGGCATCTTCAAAGTCAACACAGACTGCCCAAGACTGAGGTCTAGTTTGGGAACCTGAATTACTAATATTTCCTCTCTATTCTACACCAAAATGAGCAAATAGCTTGACAGTAAAAGTTATGCTGTGCTATAAGCAATGTGAAGGCAAAAGGAAAGAACTTAAACATAACATTTCCAGATTTCAGTTTTCTGGCACTTCAATATTTAAACAAAATATTACAAAAACCACAAAGCAAAGCTTTGACATTTAGGTATAGGGGTGTCAATATTGTACTACTGCTTTCATTAGAGGTACATGGAAATGAAAGCCAGGAAATGCTTCATTCACATCACAAATGGCAATCAGTATTGGATGCAAAGACTTTTTTTTTTCCAGTCACCTTTTATCCAAAATGTTGGGTTTTTACAGAATTGGTGCCTGAAGTTCTGTATTTTTGTTAATAACAAAGCAATGAGATGGACACAAAATCTGTACAGTCCCATTCTACATTAATCTACAGAAACCAGTGTGTGCTGCCACCCTCAGCTCAGTTAAGACAGATTACAGGTAGATGATTTGACTTCCAATTATTCATATTTTTACATTCTGAAAGTGAAAAAATATATAATTTATAAAAAATAAAACTTATAACAAAGTAGAGGAAGTTGAAATTTCCTGCTTGGTGTCTATACATGCAACCAGCTTTAAGCAGGTGGTGAAAGTTTTGGCTAAGAACTCTGGTAGCAAATGTTGCTTTTGGCTGCAAATCCCCTGTTGTCTTTGCCCATTTTGCATCAAATTCTGTGACCTCTCAGACCTTTTTTTGGCTTGTTTGGGTTTTTGTTTGTTTGGGGTTTTTTTGTGGGTTTGGTTTGGTTTGGTTTTGTGTAATTTCTTGGTTCTCTTAGAACAAGAATACACAGTTTATTCCAGGCCTATCCCTGAAAATGGGCTGAAGAAATAGTCAAGGGTTGTTGAACTTGCTAAAAACACTAATGGAAATGGTTGGCCAAAATTGGCAAAACTAAAGCAAAGAGGAAGGAATGAGTCCAAGTAAGGAAAGCAGCAAAGAGCAGGCAAGTGTGCACTGGGGCAACAACAGGGGGAAAAAGTGAAGCAAACTGTGTTGTCCCTTATTAAGATACAGATAAAAAAAGAGCATTGATACAAGGAGAAAACTTCAATTTTGTTGAAGCACCCAGTCATTTTGAATAATTTATGGTTTGGCTACATGTATCCCTTTATGTACATTGTTAATCTGATTTTGACAAAGAAAACTTTGTTATGTCTGCTTTTAATGTGTGCATATCTTTTTTCATGCTCTCAAAAAATTGAGCAGGAAACCAGCCAGAATTACTCAGGCATGTGCTAATCATTAGTATGAGACTCAGACTGCCAGTGGGAAGATGCATTACCTGAGTAACAAGCAGTGAAGTGCTTGGAACCATGGTAAAATAAGCAAAAGGAATAATTTCTGCTTGCTTTTGCATTGCTTGTCCTTTAGCTCATGAGTTGTCTGACATGGTGGCGTGTCAATTCTTGCCTCTATCAGTAAGCACAGATTAGGCCAAGACAGCACTTTTCCTCTGTTCTTTAGTTTAAAGGTTGGTGGCTTTTCTTTTTACAACTCTCTTATAAAGTTAGGGGGCTTTTTAGCTCATAGCAGGAGTGTATAAGATGCTTTTAGGTCTAAGTTGCCAAAATTTGAAAAGCATATTAACTAAACTTAATTTCAAGGGGGTGAAGAACATTTTAAGTGAAAAGCCTCTAATTACCAGGAGCAGATGATCATTAGTCCCTCTAAGTTAAGAGAGAACACTGCTACTTTACACTTGCAAACCAAAAAGTTACTCTGTGACAACTTCTTGCTCTTTTAGCACAATTTATTCTAGGTGTGACTCAGAAATGCTCCCAAATTCAGTACAGGGAGAGCCCACATGTGCTCTCTGTGCAATGCTCTTGGTAATTTTCAAGTGCAACAACAGCCAAAGATGTGGAGGTTGTAGCCCTTGGAAAGAGCGGCATCAGTGTGGATGGAGCAACTCTTCTGTCACACATTGCAGTGTAGAGACTGGTTGTATATTCCATATCCATTCCTGTTGCAGTGCCTGCAGTGGGAAAGCTGCACTTCAGAGCTGTGCCCTGTGCTGTGTGATTCTGCTGTTCTGGTTTCTTGCTGCATTATTGACAAAGTGCTTGACTCTTCGCTCCCAATTTCTCCAAGTGCAGTCAGAACTGCTCGTGCTTCTGTTTGGATTCACGTTGTTGGGGATTGAGCACGATTGCCTCCTTCTTGTGAGAGCTGTGAGGAACTGAAGCCAGACTGAATGGTAGACATTTATCAAGGAAAAGAATCTTTTGCATTAGGTGATTAAATAGTCCAACTAGTATTCCAGCTAATGCTCATTATGCTTCAATAAAATGCATAGGAGGATGACCATCAGCAGGTGCTGATGCATCAAGGAACAGACATCTTTGTTTTCATATAATCTCTAATGTCACGTGAAAGGGAGCAGGGAGACAGAAATGCAAAGATTTCTCAGTCTTAACTGTATTAATAAGAAATAATTAGCAATAAGCACTTCCAGACAATCAGATCCTTCTGTTCCCAGCACTGCCTGTTGACTACGGACAGCACACAGGTTGGAAAGGGTTCTGACCTCTGATATGAAGCCACACTTAAGCCAGGGAGAACTCATCAGCTAAATAAGCACCTCCAGAAAAATTAGAGCCTTGTGAACCCAGCCTGTGAACTGCTGGACAGCACACAGGTTGGAAGGGGTTCTGACCTCTGGTATGAGGCCACACTTAATAGCTAGAAAAGGACTTTCCCCACAACAGCTCCTGAAATAATATTTATTAATACAAATATGTGACAGTTATTGTGGGTTCTGCTTTGCTGGTGAGAATGTTCAGCTGCAAGATTGTATTTAATTGATGATAAAAGGCCCCAAAAGAAACCAGCACAAAACACATTGTACAGAGACAAACACACCAAACTCAAGTTACAACACAGCAATGTATCCTATTCTCATGACAGACAAAAACCAGCAGCAAAGAACTACTAACTAAAAGCACAGCCACCTAAAACACTTATCCAGACACTCTCAATAACACAGGACAATGAAATATCTTGCACACCACTCTCTCTAACACAAAGCAAAAGGAAAGAACAGAACTGCTTCTTACCAACCCACATGTTGGAAAGGAAACTTCACATTGCAAAAGAAAGCAATAACTAATATAAAGCAGCAAAGTGTAAAGCAAGTTACTGAGTATTAAGGGAGCAAAACACAGTTAGTAAAGGAGGTGCTTATAGAGTAAGAATCAAAGTAGCTGTTAGCATAGGATGTAAGATAGAATGTATGAAGGAATAAGCTTTGTAAGAAAGTAAAGTATAGAAAAATACAAAGCACATGGTCTCTTTACCCCTACATTGTTCCAGGAGGTAGGAGGAGGCAGGACAAGCTGCTAGAAGTTACCCAGCAGAGACATGGCACTTTCCCCTCTTAGCTGCAGTTTAAACTGCATTTCTTTTTATACTTTTTTTTTCCCTTCAGGTGGTTTCCTGTGACTGTAGTCAGTTCTGGGGAGGTGATACAGATGCCTGAGAGAGGGTGGGCTCCTTGAGTGGTCATAGAAGATAACACAAAGTAGAGCCTTAACTCCACCCTATGTTAACCTTATCAGTTTGAAAGCCTTTGTCCTCTGCTGGGAGCCCCTCCAGGGGGCTGAGGCGTTTCCCTCAACCCAACAAGGATTATCAGGGCTATCACCCCACAATAACTCAAACTCTTCTTAAGAGACTTAATGTGTCCTACACTGAATCTATAGAAATATCTGGAAATGCAGCAGAGGATTATTTATTGATTATTCTTCTTACAGAGTTGAGGCAGAATACATTTAATAACTTCAGCTTAACTCTGCCAAACCTCTGGCATTTTAGTGTTACTTTTCCTACATTAAAAAAAAAAACCAAACACTTAAAACAAACAACAAACCCAAACCCCATATTTTTCTTTCTACCAGATTAGCTTTTTTCTGTGTTTAAACTATTTAGGAATCATATGATCACCAGCACAGGAGCAAGGAAAAAGGCAGGAGTGCACAGCAGGAAGTAGAATAGAAAATTAATTGATTTACACTGTCATGGGATCATAGTTATTGAAAATCCTACTCCATTCTTTGAAGAACCCTTTTCTGTTATATTTAAAGCTCAGCAAGGTTACTATGGCCCCAAAGTTTAGCAAATGTGACCTTTATAAAGATGAGGACCTGGCATTAAGGGTATTATTATGCTGCTTCATGCTGTAGTTAAACTGTATTTGGCAATCCTGACATTTTTAGATGAAAATTCTGTCAAAGTACCACCTCTGTGAGACTGTGTTTGTACTAATCAATTCCTTAAATTTCCTTCCTTTATCAAAAGTACTTTTGGCATAAAACATTACAGCTAGGGAGAAAAAAAAAACCACAAAAGAAGTCTTGCTTCTCTCTAAGTTTGGAAAAGTGACCGTATTTCCACAGCATGGCAAAAATGCTGATGCTTCTCAAGAACAGATGTTGCATTGGCTGCAATATGTGTGTCCTTTGGAAACCTGCATGGGTGTCTTATCCTTCTCTTTAGAAACTTCTGTGGGAACTCTGTAAAATAAATACATGCAAAACACAAGGATATATAACTTCCCCCTCTGTGCTCCCCACCTGCATCACTCTGTGTGTAATGTCACCAGTTAATGAAACTTTCCTTGTAAGCTTCTCTCCTTTCAGAGTCTGTTACAAGTATCCTTGATGTGATTCTTAGGATAACTGTTAGCCAAATTCTGCATGTTCCTCGGTTGTTGTACAAGCAGCTGCCAGATGGTAATGCAGAGAAAATACATTTAATGTCAGTCACCTTGCTGGAAGCCAGATGGCAGAGCAGAAGTTGGAACAAGATGTTCACCAACTCATTCTGGCTCCCAGCTGTGGTCCTGTGCTCCACCACGGCCATGTGGACAATGGTCTCTTGACTGTCATCCTGGTACTGATGTTTGAGTTCTCCTGGCCTCGCTCTGTGCTCATTCAGAAAGCTGAGTTGGTGACATTGCCTTGTCCTTTCTCCTCAAAAGCTGTGCTGAAGAACAATTAGAAATGGGTGTGTGAAATTCAGCGGGGCAGATAATTCTTTGTTGGCTGCTTGTCTGTTGTGATGAAGTGCATACTCTGGACCTTTTGGATGTGTTTCTGCAGGGTATGGAGAGTCACTGAAAGTAGCTCACATGGGTGTTCTGGGTTTTTAACTCAACTAGTCAGAGTTGTAGTCAGTTTGCTTGTTAAATCCGGCAGGAAGGAATATTTTGCTCTGAATTCAAGGATATGGTGGTATAAAGAGAAGAGCACCTGGCCCTTAGGGCTTGGGAGCTCAGGCAACATTCTGGTGCATTCCAGTTTATCCAGTTTTCAGGAATGATCTTTCTCAAGTACTCCAACTTGTCTATCTGGCTGATTGATCCAGCTAAACTACCCAGCTCAGCCTTTTCTCTGTGAGAAAAGTAAACAACCTGTCTAATGAAATGCTCAAGCTACAGCAGATGCTGCCTCTGTGTCTTTCTCCCAAGAAGTTATGGGATACAGTAAGAGCTCTGGTTGCAGCCATTTGGGAGATGATAAGCATTTATAACCCAGACTGTTATGAGGCCATAAAGCAGGGTGAATCAGGTGCTTGGAATTCAGCTTAGCAATAACCAAATACAATGTGTTTATGGCAGGGGGCTCTGAACAAGGTAGAGGAAAAACTAGTTGGCTTGTTATGCCTTTTGAAGGAAAATGATTATATGATGAGGTCATTTATATAGTCACAATGGGATGACATAAATAGTTTAGAAGTTGCCAACCAAACACTGTTTTGAAATAAAGCTTTAAATCTTTGTGAAATCAGTCAGTGACCAATAACTCATTTAAAAGTAAACAAATAAACTCCATGGGTCCTTTAGGGCACTGGAAAACCTCCATGTAGAGCAGAATTGGTAATCTTCTCACTTTAACCATTTTTCATGAAGTGCCACTGCACTGACTATATCTGAGGTTTTTGGAGCCGTAGGATGTCCTGAACCAGCTGCTGCCTGAATGTGGAACAGAACTGTTATAACAAACTCTGGGATTGCTACAATCAAAGTTAATACCACTCCTTTCCCTCAGCAACAGGTTTGCCATCAGCTTTTACACAAAGAGTTGAACAAAATGCTAAGCAGTGTCCTTGTCTCTCTTCTCTGAGTTCTCTGTCTCTGCAGGCCTAACTTCTCCCTACAAATTTTCACAGGACTTTTCTATCTCACTAAAACATACTTGAAAATCAGTCAAATAGCTATTTATTTAAAAATTTCCACTTTCCTTTTAGTCATAACTTATTTTGAGTGAATTCTTAATATGGCTGGAGATCATAGAACCACAGAATGGTTGGAAGGGGCCTTAAAGAGCATCTTTTTCCATTCCCCTGACATGGACAGGGACACCTTCTGCTATCCCAGGTTGTTCCAAGCCCCATCCAGCCTGGCCTTGGACACTCCCAGGGATGGGGCAGCCACAGCTTCTCTGGGCACCTGTGCCAGGGCCTGCCCACCCTCACAGGGAGGAATTTCTTCCCAATATCCAACCTAAACCTACTCTCTTGATATAGTCCCATTTTTGTGGAGCCTTTCTTACCAAAACTATTCCTCATGCAGTTTGATCAAGCTCTCAACCATTCCTTTAATAAACCAAGAAACCCAAGATCCTTTTGTCCTTCATTATTAATTGTTTTCTAATCTTACTCTTCCCTCAAGCACCCTTCTGAGCCCTCTTTAAGCTTTCATCAGTCTTCTTCAACTGTGGGCACCACACACTTCCATGTTTTAGTGAGACAGAAAAGTCCTGTGGAAATTTGTAGGGAGAAGTTAGGCCTGCAGAGACAGAGAACTCAGAGAAGAGAGACAAGGACACTGCTTAGCATTTTGTTCAACTCTTTGTGTAAAAGCTGATGGCAAACCTGTTGCTGAGGGAAAGGAGTGGTATTAACTTTGATTAATCAGCTGTGCTTGCCTGTATGACATAATTAAAGTTACACTTTGTAATTTGTAGTGGAATTGGGAACTTCCCTAAGAGAATAACACCTTCCTTTGTAGCCATCTCAACTGCATCATCAGCTTTTTAATCTGCAGTTTGGAAGTACTGAATCATAGATGTTGTACTTTATGATCCTACTTCTGCTTATTATTTTTTTAGATGCTCTACAGGAATTCAGGACTGCTCTTTTGGGTCTGATATGGTGGAATAATGTTGTTTTGGTCATCTCTCTTTGTTCTGAAGTGTAAAAACCCCACCAACCATCAAGACCAGGAAAGGTATGTCAGCATTTGCCCTCCATATCATGAAAGCAGATGAGTTCAAGCTCGTATGTCAAACTCAACAAAGTTGGAGGGAATACAACAGTTCTTGTCACCTTTGTGGTGTTGTGACAATCTTGTGCCAAAACACTGTTCTTTCACTACAATTTGGAGACTTTGACAGTGCCAGAGTACTCATCATGTCTCAAGAATGTGAGAGGAATGGCAATCCTGTGTGGCAGTCTCTGGAAAGTGCTGAGATAATAGTTCCATGGCCCTCCTGCAGGATTGCATCTTGTCTTGTCAGGCTAAGACTGAGCTGAATTATACAACTCAGTTTCACCCACTTCCATCTTCTCTGATCTTCAATTTGTATTTCAATTCTTGGATTTTTTAACTTTTTTTAAAAAGCTTGCAAGCAGAACTGGTGCTTCTCCTTCCAGCCCAACTATTAGCACAGTCTTGATTACTTTTCTCTGCCCCAGATATTCTGGGCACTATTTTCTGTTACACTACATGATTTAAGCTCTAATTCTGAGTTCCTATTGCACGTAAAGCCCCTTAACTCAACTCAATGAAAATTTAGGACTGGGACCTCTAAGCTTGTTTTAAAACATGATTCAGGGACCGCTCAACAATAAAGGATTTTATCCCTTCTCCATAAAATCATAAGATCTTCACTAATTTTTAATCAGAATTGTACTAATGTTGTATTTCATATGTTCTTGATTTTAGCTTGTACCTTAGTCTGTCACTGATCTATTAACCATGCAGAGCTTTAGACAAAGGAATTTAACCCTGCAAGCTGTAAGCTGAATTTTAAGAAATAAACCAAAACCTTGTTTAGATTGGAGGCTCAGATGTAAGAAAGAAATCAGCAAACCTGTCTAGGCTGAGGGTTGAAGCTGTAACGTTGTTTAGTTAAAAGGAAATACAGGGCTGCAGAGATTGGAGCAGCCCATTAGATCTGTTAAAGTCACCCAAAATACCCTGATTAACTTTGGGGAGGGGTTGTCAGTTGTAACTAAGTATATAAACCTGGAAACTCAAAAGTCTCGTTGAGGTGTCTTTGGTGGAATCATCCCCCATGTTCCCAGCACTGAATAAAAGGAAGAATTTTGTTCTCTTCTATCAGATTTGATTGTTTCTTAACTCAACATGAAAAAGGAACAGATTTTTTTTGTCGAATCCTGCAACTTTATTTCAGCCTCCAGAGAGACATATCATATGTTCTCCAGAAATGTAAACTTTTGCCTGGGAACACTCCTGCTTTTAAACTTGAATATAGAATTACAGGATTGTTTGAAGAGACTTTATTTAAGCAATCATTGCCACAGTGTAGGAAAATTCTCTTAAATTTAGAAGGTGGCAATAACCTATGAAACAAAGGAAGTATGACAAAGAGGAAAGATTTATTTTCAGGATGTGCTGGGTGCCTCAAACCACAGGGGGGCTGGAGCACACCTTGCATTCAAACTTTGTCACTTTTGTAGTTTACCAAGTCCTGCCCATTTGGGTCAGATAATGCATATTCATTGGCTTGCTGGGCTTACCTAAGAGGTGTCTTCCAAAGGGAGAGGGGGTGTCATCTTCTCCTTTACTGGCTGTGCAGAATCCCCTTCAAGAGATGTCTTCTCCAAAGGAAGAAGGGTTTGATCTTCTCCTTTACTGTTTGTGCAGAATCCCCTTCAAGAGGTGTCTTCTTCAAAGGGAGAAGGGTTTGATCTTCTCCTTTATTGCTTGTACAGAATGCCCTTCAAGAGGTGTCTTCTCCAAAGGAAGAGAGGGTGTCCTCTTGTCATCTTCTTTATTGGTTGTGCAGAATCCCCTTCAAGAGGTGTCTTCTTCAAAGGAAGAAGGGTTTGATCTTCTCCTTTACTGGTTGTGCAGAATTCCCTCCAAGAGGTGTCTTCTCCAAAGGAAGAAGGGTTTGATCTTCTCCTTTACTGGTTGTGCAGAATTCCCTCCAAGAGGTGTCTTCTCCAAAGGAAGAGAGGGTGTCCTCTTGTCATCTTCTTTATTGTTTTTGCAGAATCCCCTTCAAGAGGTGTCTTCTCCAAAGGGAGAAGGGTTTGATCTTCTCCTTTACTGGTTGTGCAGAATCCCCTTCAAGAGGTGTCTTCTCCAAAGGAAGAGAGGGTGTCCTCTTGTCATCTTCTTTATTGTTTGTGCAGAATCCCCTTCAAGAGGTGTCTTATCCAAAGGGACAGGAGGTGTCATCTCCTTTATTGGTTGTGCAGAATCCCCCACACTGGATGAAGGGTCTCCTTTATTCAGAGACCACCACGTACCAAAGAGGCCTTTGTGCACAGAGGCCTCTGCATGTTTATTTTAAGTACTTGGTATTTTCCCTCTCCCGTGGTAAAAGGCCCTCCCTCGGTGCCATGTCCTGACAGCACCTGGTGCTCGACAACCTTCGCAGGGCGTCTATAAATTTCCTATATAATCACAGCAATATAAAAAGAAACCCTAAATAAAGGAAAGAGATCCTATTCTAACTCAACTAATCTTGTTTGTAGTAAGGCCGTGTTATTTCTCACAGCAGGACTGAGCTCAGGTGAAACGCCTGTTCCAGCTGCCCGGATGATGTTTCCAAAGGGGGACTCAGCCCTTTCCTGGGATTCCGGAGCAGTTTCCCGCTCACCTCCTGCTGTTTTCCCATCCTTTTGGGAAGGGCAGTGCGTGTTTGCGGCCCCAGGGCAGGGCCTGGACAGCTCCGGGGGCTCCTCACGCCGGTGCCACCGCAGGGAGCTTCGCCTCGGGTTAAAAGCGCCGAATTAAAGCCGAATAAACCGAGTTAAAATCAAGTGAAGCGAATTAAGCCGCGGTCCGTTCCCGCCGCGCTCCTCGCGAGAGGTCGCCCCGGGCAACGCCGCGGCCATGGCGGAGGGCGCGGCCGGCTCTGAGGCGGCGTTCTGCCTGCAGAGTATCCTCCTTCCTTCCCTCTCCCTCCTCATCCTGCCCTGGGCTGCGGGGCCGCTCCCCTGTTCCCTCCTCATCCTTCCCTGGGCTGCGGGGCCGCTCCCCTCATCCCTCCTCATCCTTCCCTGGGCTGTGGGGCCGCTCCCCTGTTCCCTCCTCATCCTCCCTGGGCTGTCGGGCCGCTCCCCTCATCCCTCCTCATCCCCCGTGGGCTGCGGGGCCGCTCCCCTGTTCCCTCCTCATCCCCCGTGGGCTGCGGGGCCGCTCCCCTGTTCCCTCCTCATCCTCCCTGGGCTGTGGGGCCGCTCCCCTCATCCCTCATCTTTCCCTGGGCTGCGGGGCCGCTCCCCTCATCCCTCCTCATCCTCCCCTGGGCTGTCGGGCCGCTCCCCTCATCCCTCCTCATCCTCCCCTGGGCTGTGGGGCCGCTCCCCTGTTCCCTCCTCATCCTCCCTGGGCTGTGGGGCCGCTCCCCTGTTCCCTCCTCATCCTCCCTGGGCTGTGGGGCCGCTCCCCTCATCCCTCCTCATCCTCCCTGGGCTGCGGGGCCGCTCCCCTCATCCCTCCTCATCCTGCCCTGGGCTGTGGAGCCGCTCCCCTGTTCCCTCCTCATCCTCCCTGGGCTGTGGGGCCGCTCCCCTGTTCCCTCCTCATCCCCCCTGGGCTGCGGAGCCGCTCCCCTGTTCCCTCCTCATCCTCCCTGGGCTGTGGGGCCGCTCCCCTCATCCCTCCTCATCCTGCCCTGGGCTGTGGGGCCGCTCCCCTGTTCCCTCCTCATCCTCCCTGGGTTGTGGGGCCGCTCCCCTGTTCCCTCCTCATCCCCCGTGGGCTGTGGGGCCGCTCCCCTGTTCCCTCCTCATCCTCCCTGGGCTGTGGGGCCGCTCCCCTCATCCCTCCTCATCCTCCCCTGGGCTGCGGGGCCGCTCCCCTGTTCCCTCCTCATCCTCCCTGGGCTGCGGGGCCGCTCCCCTGTTCCCTCCTCATCCTCCCTGGGCTGTGGGGCCGCTCCCCTCATCCCTCCTCATCCTTCCCTGGGCTGTGGGGCCGCTCCCCTGTTCCCTCCTCATCCTCCCTGGGCTGCGGGGCCGCTCCCCTGTTCCCTCCTCATCCTCCCTGGGCTGTGGGGCCGCTCCCCTGTTCCCTCCTCATCCTCCCTCGGCTGTGGGGCCGCTCCCCTTCCCTCCCCGGGGTCCGTCTCCTCAGCCACCCACCCCTCCGGCGGGGCGGCCCCGGCGGCTGCGGGAGGGTCGGGCGGGGCCCGGGACGTGTAAGGGCAGGGCAGGGGGCACCAAAATGCCACCGCCTTGATGGTTCTTCTTGTGGATTGTTGACCCTGGAAACTGCTCAGGGTTTGTGTGTGTGTGCGCGCAGAGAAAGGCAGAGGCGCTGAGCAGGGGCCGAGGGGGCTCAGCCTGGAGAGAGGAGGCTCGGGGGACACTCCGGAGGGGCCGAGGGGGCTCAGCCTGGAGAGAGGAGGCTCGGGGGACAGTCCGGAGCGGCCGAGGGGGCTCAGCCTGGAGAGAGGAGGCTCGGGGGACAGTCCGGAGCGGCCGAGGGGGCTCAGCCTGGAGAGAGGAGGCTCAGGGGACAGTCCGGAGCGGCCGAGGGGGCTCAGCATGGAGAGAGGAGGCTCGGGGGATACTCAGGAAGCTCGGGTGACACTCAGGAGGCTCGGGGGACACTCAGAGGGGCCGGGGGTGGGCTCTGCGCCAGGGAATAGGGACAGCAGAGCAGGCAAGCTGTGCCGGTGAGGTTTACTTTGGATAGTAGGGAAAATTTCCTCTTGGAAGCGGTTGACAAGCCCCGGCAGCGGCTGCCCCGAGAGGTGGTGGAGTCACCACCCCTGGAAGTGCTGGAAAACCCCTGTGGAACTGGCGCTTGAGGACACGGTTTAGTGGGAATAGGGATGTGGTTGTAGGTGAACAGCTGGACCGGACGGTCTTGGGGGTCTTTCCACCGTTAATGATGCGATGAATACTCTGGGTTTGGGGTTTGTCCCTGCAGGGGCAGGGGAGTCTCGCTCGCTGTAACCCGGTGTTTGCTTTCCCAAGGTCGGGATCCCTGAGTGCCCTTTGGAAAAGCAGGAAAGCGCATCCACCGCTGCTACGGGGCAGCCTCAGCAAGGGTGAAATCCTGGCGAGAAAGGCTCTTGTCACCTCTCTTGTTGATCAGTAAATGTGGAATAACTATGGAGGAGTGACAGGATTTGTTACTGACTCAATGGGTGTATTAATGTGCTCCTGGAAAAGGTGATCCTTTGTTGCCAGGTGGCAGCCACAGTGTCACTGCCTGGGTGTGGTTGGTACTGAGGATGACCGATTTATAAGGGCTGTGATACAATAACCCAGACACAGCTTTGTGTGCTGTAGCTTTTAGAGCAAACTCATCCCAATTCTTACTGCATTTGAGTTGTAGCAAATTATCTTGGGAGTTTATGGCTTTTAAATGTGTAAATTTTTGTTCAGGTGATCCAAACTCTACTTGTGCCAGATAAGCTGCACCTGTTCTCTGTTCTAGTTGTGAGCTGCAAATCAAAAAGATTTTCCAAGCTGTGTTTTAGAGCCTGAACAATCATGGTTAAGTGTTAGACCCTACTGTACATTTGTTTTTCCTACCTAATTAAGTTGTAAGCCAATATAAAGACAATTTTAAAAAAAAGGAACTGTTCTTTTCTAGCATGTGCCTCAGTTTCTACCTTAGTGAAACTGCACATCTGTTTTCAGTGTGGTGTGCTTAAAAAAGGACTGCTCTGGACATGTGTTTAGATTGGGAAATAGAGTAGTTGTAACAGTTAATTCCTCTGGTTTATGGTGCACCTGGCTGTTAGGAAAAAAAAAAGAGAGAAAGCCCCTCTGGATTTTTTAACTAATATTTTAGTCTGTGTACAGTGTTTGCAGTGACATTAGTTTAGATCACAGTGGATTGCAAGGACAGTCAGGTCAGTAGAAAATTCACGAAAAAATTACAGTGTTTGAAAGTTTTTTATTTATCAAGGGATCATGATCTTCAGGTGTTTGCCTTCCAGATGGACACAACTGAACTGATAGTTTTCTGATGTTGTGGTGTGAGGATCCTCAGTGCTGCTGATACTTTGACATGTATTTTATACCTTTACATACATACTGAAGTGTGACAACTGCAGGGTGTGAGAACTGCAGCAAAAGGCCATTTTAGGAGGAGAATAATTCAGATTTGAGCAACTTGGTGCAAAATTGGAAGATCTTTTTTTTCTTTCTTTTTTCTCCCCCCATTCTCTGAATGTTAAGTACTGAATTGCCAGCTTTTCTTTTCTTTGGAAGTTAATTCCTTGTTTGTTTACATGGGTCATTTGTAGGCTAACTGATTTCCCAGGGAAACTGTCAACAGCATCTTGCTAAAAACATTTAATTATATTTTCAGGGACTGTGAGGCTGGAGGATGAAAAGATGTTTATTTGGGTTTCGTTTCAGACTATATGTAGTTATTTTTTATGAAAAATTTAAAGCATTTGGAGGAACTGCAGATAATTTCCAAATGAAGTTTTACATTTGAAAGTTCACTGTAGGTGTGTTGTGATTGTTAAAGCTTTTGTATCAGCTGTGGTGAATGATCCTTTGGTGTTCAGCACTTGGTCTCAAGTGTTCATGGTCGAACTGGTACATCTGAATTTGCTAAAAATGCTGATTTCTAAGAGCATGAAGTTAGTTATGCTGAGAAGCACAAACATAAAGCCTGTGGATGTCCCAGTGCAGTAGGACCCCTCTCAAAACTGATGACTGGCTCTGAGCATAATTGAGCTGCTGTTTTAATTGGAACAGTGCTTGGCTTTGGACTTGGGGAGACCTGATGAGTCAAATTTTAATGATGTTCAAACTTGCAACAAAAACTTAAATCTAAATTCTGTGTCTTTGCACACAGTTTTCACTGGAGCTGGGCTTGTTCACCTCAAGCTGGAAAGAAGGCTTGGAAGTTGAAAGTCTTTTGTCAAAAAGAACAAGGGTGCAGGTGGTGATAACAGATTTATAGGGGGTTGGTTTATGATGCTTTTTTCTGAGCTGGAGCTCATCACATGCATCAGCTGTTTCAGACTTAACAAAACCTGCAGACATTACCATAACAGATGACTATAAAGAGGATTATCAGTATGAAGAGGTAACTTATAAATTGATAATGTTCTGATATGTTTAGTATTCATGTATCATTCCTTTGTTTTACTTCATCAGTCATACAAACACCCTAGGAACAATGACATGGGTCTCCTTTTACATGTGGTGATGGGAGGCATGTACTTATTTTTCAAGGGAAGATTTAGTGGTCATTGATTTGTTATGTAATACTTTTGTTTGAACATTAAACAATTTTTTTAAAGATCCAGGTGTTTCTATTTGAATGGTTCTGTTTATTTATAATGAATATTTTAGCAATAAAAGCTCTATTTAAATATGACAAAGTTTTAACAAGAGGGGGATTATTTTCAGCAGTTGCACTGGGCATGTGGACAGTTGTATTGTGAAAGAGAGATGTATAGAATATGTTGACACCCAACTTTACATAATTTCCTTCAGGTTTCTGCAGATGATGATTTTAGTCTTCAGGAGGAGGATGAGGATCTGTCCAAGGCTTTGCAGGCTATTCAAGAGCAGGCTGAAGATGCCCAAATTTTAGTAAGAACTTTCTAAACATTCTCAGAGTTTTTAATTCAGTTTGCATTAGTGCTTGAAATTTACACACCATAATTTATATTAATTATCTGTGTAGGAAAGAATGTTTATTTTCTAATAAGTTTTTAGGAGTAAAGATATGCCACAGTGGAAAAGACAACTTCAGTTTCCTGGGTTTCATCTTCCTTTAGTTTCTGTTCATTTTATGTTCCATAAGCAATGCAATATTGCAATATAGAGTATTTAAAATATATTTATTACAATGCATCATTATTTCAGGGTTTGTTGTTCACCTGACTAGACTGAATGACAGTGTTCCTTGGCACAGGAAAGGAACTGCATGTGCTTAGACCCACAAAAGGTGGTACCTGAATACTTTGCTAGAAGAGATTATTCATATATTGAAAATAAAGAATGGACTGTTACACTTAAGTCAAAATATTAATCATAAATCATTTCACCCCATTAGTTTTTGACATTCCTTACATTTACAGTTTGATTTCAAGCAGTCATGTAATAGTTTAGAGTTGCACAATGGGATTTTTGTATTGCATTTTTTAAAATACTGTTTTCCTGGATGTTCTTGCTTATAACAATCTGACAGAAAAATGCTTTTCCCTGCTGAGTTTCTGATATCACCACTGTGCTGTAGCCTCATCAGAAAGGTACAGTCATAGTCTTTGTTTTGCAAAACTAAATGATTAATAGGGCAAAGATCAATTGATGTGAATGATTCTTTATATCAAAATGAAGGGGAAACATGCATTTTCTTCTGCACCAGTGCATGTCAACAGATGAGTTTTGTGTTTGAGATCAAACTTTGCATGGAAAGGGGCACCACCAGATCTTTATGCTGATTGAAACTGAATGTGCCTAAAAAAGACTGGAAGGTGGCAGAAGGGTTTGAGACTGAACATGCTCAGTGGTGGTGGAAATTCATCTTCCTTAGGGATAACTGAGGTTAGGATTGTTTTACTGTGTGTTACCACTGAAGGAGAAAGTGAAAAAAGGGAAAATATTTTTAACCTATTGATCTTTTGACAGTGCTATATTTAAATAATCTTTTGCCTCTTCCTTGGTTTGCTGTGGTAGAAACCAGTCTGTTTGTGTGCACTGCCTTTAATCAAAGTGAGGAAACTGTTACCTCTTCTGCAAACCTCTGAAGAAGGTGTGTGCTCAGACTCATAACTGCCTTTGGGGTTGAGTTTATGCTAATAGCTGTCTGTTTTCTTGCTGCTTGACTTGTTATTTGGAGGCCTCATTTTTTCCATAATCTTGAAACTGAAATAATATTTTCAGCCTTTGGACAGAAAGACATGAATAGAAGAATGTTCTAATACACTTGCTAGTTCCTTGACAGCTTTCATAATGATTTACTGTACATTTTGTGAGGCTCAGTGACTAGTTTGATATCAGTTCACTGGAAAAACCAAGTGCTGCAGCAAATGCTTTGGGTGACCTGAGTTAGAAGCCCTGTCTTCTGTGAACCAATATTAAATCAACATCCAGACTCTGAGCTAAGAGGCACAGCAGGAGGCTGCCTTCTTCAAAGGATAAATAAACACAGTACACTCCTTCAGTTATGAGCTTGTGATTTTGGCTAAAATAGGTTAAATCATGTAGGAACCACATCCTGGAATAGCTTCTCTCATGGTTCAAGTGATTGTGTATATTTTCTGTTCATATTAACTTGAATGTGTAATCCTGTATTAAAGATTGCATCTCAATGATAGATGCATGTCTTTATTCAAGGAATTATGTAGAGAAGGCACAGATCAAGTGACCATCCAATAATATTTAATATTTGACAGTTTCCAACTGCCGATACTAAAAATATCCAGTTTCTAAATTGAGTAACTGCAGTTTCTTGTACACTCTATAAAAAGGTCAAGTATAACAGGGAAAATATAAGAAAAATCCTTATTTTCAAACTTCCTTCCAAGGTAATTAGCACTGCTTACTTAAATGAAGAAAAGCAAGCAAAGCAAGTAAGAGATGGGATGGTGCTTTTCACCTTCAGCAAGAATAAAACTGGTGTCTAGGAATTAAAGCTGTGTTTCTGCAGGAGACATGTTTTCTTTCTTTCTGGGTCTCTGCATGTGTGTGGGGAACCTCTGGGTCTCTAAGGAGTTTGGTGAGCCTCCTTTAGCAGTTAGTTCATGTTTTTATTTGGATCACATGAGGGATGTGAGGGTAATGATAGAACAGAATCATAGAGTGGATTGGGTTGGAAAAGACCCCCGAGATCATCAGGTCCAACCCTTGGGCCAACTCCAGTCCCTTTACCAGATCATGGCACTCAATGCCACGGCCAAGCTCAGCTGAAAAACCTCCAGGGATGGTGAATCCACCCCCTCTCTGGGCAGCCCATTCCAATGCCTGAGCACTCTCTCTGCAAAGAATTTCTTTCTGCTCTCCAACTTCAATTTCCCCTGGCAGAGCTTGAGCCCATCGTGCCCCCTTGTCCTGTTGCTGAGTGCCTGGGAGAAGAGACCAACCCCCACCTGGCCAGAACTTCCCTTCAGGGAGTTCCAGACAGTGCTGAGGTCACTTCTGAGCCTCCTCTTCTCCAGTCTAAACACCCCCAGCTCCCTCAGCCTCTCCCCACAGCACTTGTGCTCTGGAGCTCTAATCTCTAAATATCATTTCCCTCTGGTCTGGTGCAGTGGCAGCTGCCTCAGAACACGACTGTGCTGGGCACCACACGTGGGAGAGCAGTGACTCTGCCTGCTCTTCCTGTGCTGGTCAGCACTTGTCCTTCTTGAACACAACTCTTTTTTTTCCCTCATTTTCTCTTTTTGAGGCAATTTAAAGTAACATACACTGTTTCTAAGCACAAGCAAGAAGTATTTTGGATATGGACTCAATGATCCTTGTGAGTCCCTTTAACTCAGAATATTCTGTAACTCCTGACCTGACTTACATGAAAGAAAATATTCAGCTGATATGGACCCCAGGAAAAGGATACAGAACTTCTGTAGAGCCACACACACAGAGGAAAGCCATTTGTAAAACTTTCTTCAATGCTCTTAGACTTCCATTCCAGGATCTTTTGTCTTTTTAATATCTTAGATAATAATCTGAAGTAACATTGATGCTCCCGTATGTTCATTTTATGTGTGTTTTATTTTTAATTTGTTTGAAAGTCTTTGAATTGCCTTTTAATTTTAAATTCAGTAAGCTTTTCAGGAACATCTTATTGCATTTTCCAGAGAAATTATTAATTTATTTGCCATTCGTATTTCTTCAGTGAATGGAAATTCTTATGTGTATTGTGGAAGTTCCTAAGGGTAACCTCTTTGCACCTAATTTATTTTACTGCCCATATTTATTTTACTGGCCATAACTCTTTGCAACTAATTTATTTTACTGGCCATATTTAAAGTCCTTACACTCCCAAATTTTTCAATATTTTAATTAAAGCAAAGAAATATTTAACCAGTATTTAAGAAAGCAAATATTTAGTTTATTGTCAGTTCATGATCAGAATCTTTACTGAGATGATTTTGTCCATAGAGCTACTATAGGGTGTCTGTTTGCACCATGTTAGTTGAGTGTATTTTCCTCATTTTCAAATAGGTAAACATGTACAAAAACTACTGTTATGCCATTCTATTGCTAGTCATCCATGGCTACAATTAAATGAAGCAAGTGGGTGGCCTAATATCACTCTCAAAGTCTGTAGAAGACCTGGTAATTTAGTGCTGGTTTCCAGAGGGCCTGTTCTGATACTGTGCCTGTTGCACTGCATTCATTTGCCCTCTGTTCCCTGCTCGAGCTTTGGTTCCTGAGATGCTTCTAGTGCTGGTATCTTGCTAATTAATTCTGTTCTGCATGGAGGGAATGAATTCCTATCATATTTCCATTTATTAAGGGAATCAAGCTGTGTCACCCTTTCCAAAGACCAGCTTTGTGGATGTGCTTGGAAAACTACAAGCAACATTTGCCTCACTTGGAATACAGAGAGAAAAGAAACAAGCCAAGGGATGCAGCTGCATGTCTGCCCATGTACTCTCTGGTTCTTGTATTACCACATTTAGAAAACAGATCTGTCTGATGTACTGGAGCTCTAGTAATGGAAATATGCTAAATATTACATTGCATTTGGCATATTGTTTCAGTCATAATGTGCTGTTAATGGCCTCAGTTGTACATGCACAGTCCCTTCTGTTTATATTAGGTAGGCTGCTGGAGTTGAAGACAACATTTTATGTATTACACAAAATGCTCTGAGATTTTTACAGTGTTTTTATTTTATCAAGAGAAATGCCTTTATCTCCAGGTAATTTATGCAGTCATGGTGATGCAGCTCCCACTAAAGGCATGAATAAGCCATAAATGAATGATGTTATCAGACACCCCTGGTCTATGGATCCTTTTTTTAAATGGGTAGAGGAAATGATTTGCAGTCTTACCCTTTAGCATGTCTTGATAAATCTCTCACTGAATTTTTTCAGTTTTGTTGTATTTTTATAGCCTCTCCCTGAGAGGCACGTGCAGTAACTTGTCCCAGTAACTGTGTTGAGTAGATCCACTGTGGCTTTGTGCCCGTGTGGAGCTCCCAAATGCAGAGACCCTCACTCCCCTTGAGGTGTGTCAGGTCACTGTGATCCATTTGACATAGGAGCT
Organism: Pithys albifrons albifrons; assembly: GCF_047495875.1. Lineage (NCBI taxonomy): Eukaryota > Metazoa > Chordata > Aves > Passeriformes > Thamnophilidae > Pithys > Pithys albifrons. The sequence continues at coordinate 37,590,152 of NC_092465.1, forward strand.
CCCTGGCTGCTGAGTTGTGGCAGTCTCTCTCATCTCATCATCTTTAAATGTGTTTTGTGGACTGGGTTCCATTTTCCCTTCTTTCATGCCACAGTTCATACCTTGTTTCATGCCACAGTTCATACCTTGTTTCATGCCACAGTTCATACCTTGCATTCTCTAGGAGAGTGAAATACCAAGCTGTGTGCCGAGTGTGCTGACGGGGTTGGGTGAAGGGAAAGGTTTGCCTTGCAAAACAGAGCTGTGAAAGGCATTTTTTTTTAATCTCTGTAGTAGGATTGCTCTGCTTAGTTTTGATTCTGCTTTTGGCAACTGTGCCTGCCCCACGAGCTGCCCGTCTGTGGGGCTGCCTGTCTGGGTGGCACTGGAGGAGCTGCACGTGAGGCCTCGGAGCACCATCTGTGCTGTGCCAACACTGGCAGCAATGCTGTCTGGCAGCTGCTTCAGCATTCAGAGGGAGGTTGAGGGAAGAGGGAGAGCTGATCTTTAAGACTTATTCCTAAGAGGTCTAGTGATGTAGATGCAGTTTTTTCTGTCTCTCCATTACAAGAGTATAAACCATTTTACTGCCACCTTGGACTTCCACATTTTCTGTAGGTAAGTACTGATTTTTTCACCTGTAGTTGTGAAGGTTGCTGAGGAGTGCAGGAGTATGACAGCTAACATGTTGTCTCTGGCAGGTGGCAGATCATCAGTTATACTTTGAAATCCCTACCACATTATGTCAGGTTCAGAATACCTGCTTAAGCAAGGTGGGGTTTGAGTTTTCATTCTAACCTTTCACAAACCTTGACGTTAGAAGGATTGGTGATTGCACATCTGATCAGTAAAGACAAGGGAAGCATTTAGCTGTACTCCAGTAGATCTGTGACTTTAGCTGACTTCAGAAATAGAAATTATGATAATTACATTTCTCTTGGAAGTTTAATAACAGTTATAAAATTTAATTTCAGACTTCGCAATCAGTTCTGACTGCTGAGAAATCAGTGGCTGACATACCTGAAGCAATGGATGACTTCTTCTGCAACTTCCTGGTCAGACTGGGGATGTCCAGAACCCTTGACTGCTTCCAAACTGAATGGTATTATAATTTAAGGGACCATGCTACTTTGGGAATTAGATGCTCAGGATTCAAATGTTTTCAGTGTTTCAGGATATATTTTCAGAAAACTCTCCTAAGTCCATTTTAAAGATGTAGTGTTTTAACAAATAAATATGTTCATAGTGAGAATGAGGATGCAAACTCCTGATTTAAGTCCAGACTTTCAGGAAAGCTGAACTCCTGAACAGGTACCCTGGAAGGAATGCATTTCACCAAACTCAGATACTTATAAGCCTGAAGTTGTCCCTTGTGAACAGGGAAGAGAAATAGTCCTTTTCAGGATACAACTCATCTGAGTACTTTAAGCCATGTCCTGTAGAAAAGATGAATTCAATTCTGTTTTTTCAAGTCTATTCTGCTCTCCACTGTCTACCAAAAAACCCTAAAACTGGTTACAATGCAGAAATTATCATGGCATCAAATGAGTCCAATGGGAAATGAGTGTTGTTGCACTTCAGCAGTGCTGAGGAATCAGGTGGTTTGGGTATTTTCCTGCTTTACTAATTGAGTAATTTATGTTATGCTGGAGTATTTGCAACTTTATTTTTGGGTGGCTTTGTGCATTCATCATAGCTTCTGTTTTAAGTAGAATAATAATATTTATTACTTGATAATTTTTGGTACATCAGTTAATACATATGGTTGCTTTGGGTTTCTTCTTTTTAAAATTTAATTCATTTAGTACTCAGAAGGGTGAACTCTTGAGCTGTTGCTGTCTTCTTTTTCCAGGCTTTCTAGATGGATTTGCAGGGATTTTATCTGTTGTTTCTGCAGAACTTTAAACATGCAGCTTTGTCTAAATGCACCACTTTCTTCATGTATGGATTCCCAGAGGATGTATGTTTTTAATATTGATCAAAAATGATGTGCAAGGAATTCTGCAAAGCTTGAGAGGAGAGCAGAATTCTTTCAGAGCAAAGGATGACACTTGCCAAAGTCCTGCTGAAGTACTCTGAGTTACAAGGTCTCTCTGAATCTGCAGGTTACCTTGGACAAATTCTGAAAAGTGGAAACACCTCTCTTTGAATTACCTTGTAGTCAGTCTTGAAACAGAAGTTCAGAGGTGTATTTTTTTAATAAGGTCTTTTGAAATTGTGTAATTTGAAAATTAGCAAAACTTTGGAACATTTTTTTCCCCTACAAAAGCCCTGAAAATTTAAATTTTCTTAGAAATATTCTCTGATGGGGAATTGTTGCTGTCATTTGCAAGGCTCTGGTCTTACTTGTGTGGAGCTCACCAATCAGGCATTGCCTTTGGAGTTAATGATGATCTGCTTTTTGATGGCATAACAATGGACTTAAATGATTCCTTGGAGGAGGAGCACCATAGTTCTGTATTCTTTTCCAACAAAAGACCTTATATGAATTGCATTAAGTTTGAAGTTCAACAGTTTTTATTCTAAAATATAATTAATACTGGACAGATATAAATAGTGACCTTTTTGTAAAGCTATGACTTTCTTTGGAGCACTTAGTCTGAATTTATATCAGTGGCAAAATTCAAATTGTTTTATGACAAAGTAAGTGCAGTTCTTAGCAGGCCTTGTAAATCCTTAGCTGAACATATATTTTTCTCTATAAGTAATATTTTTAATTTCAGTAGCTTTACAAATGAGTGCAGCATGTCAGTGTCTAATCTTGCTGTATAGAGACTTTCTGCATTAGTACCTTATTTCAAAATGTTTCATGTTGGTTTGAAATAGATAATTTACAATATTAATGAAAGTGAGAGCAGATCAGTGTACTCGGGCTCCTCATTATGTATTGGGATGACTCTCTCTCTCATGCTGTGGTGATCAAGTACTAATGGAATTTAAAATGAGAAATTAATTAATGTAGAGAAAAATTATCAAAAGGCTTGCTTTGAAATTATTGTCTGTCTGAGATCTAAAGGTCACTTAAATTGGACCAAATTATATGTATTTATTTTGGAGTTTGGGAAAACATTCTGTTATTCTATCCAGCTGTTTAAAGTGTGATTTGATTGTGTTTCATTTTAAACCAAACCCACTATTTTTCTATGAAGTAATGAATACTTTTATCACACTTGTAGGTTTTTTTTTCTTTACTTATGTAAGTTGTTTTGCACATAAACCTTCTTTCTTCCAGTTATAATTTAATGAACTTAAATAATTTTTGGAATACCTAATTTTCCATTAAATAAATGCTTTAGTTTTACTGTGCTCATTTCTTAGCCTTCTGTTGAAACTGTTGCTTGTCATCTATTTGGATGATAATTTTCAGTGGGAAGGTCTTGTAAAAACTAAAACTTGAGATTTTGATCCCTGAAAGCATCTTTGGGTGAGTTATCCCTTGGTAAAAGGTTATCCTGAGTTATATATCAGGTTATCACAGGGCCTCTCCATCCTGATTCCTTTGCACTCAAGTTTCTGAGAGCTACAATGCAATGTGTACAGTAATAGCATATTTCTAGTCAGTCTGCACTGGGCTTTGATCACATAATCATAGTTTGCCATCTGTTCCTTGGTTTCCAGATTATTGGTTAATTCCAAACAGCAATTCAAGAATAATAACTCAGTAGTTGTGAAAAGCTGAGTGCAATACCTGTGTGAGCATAAAACGAATTTAATTCCCACATGCAATGGAAAGAAGTGAGAACAGGAGCTGGTTGGCAGTTGGCTCAGTGTGGAGGAGCTCTGTAAGTTGCACAGGAGCAGGTTGATGAAAGACAGTGAGGTTTCACAATGCAGTTTGTTGTGTGGTTTTCCATTTCTGCTGCGTGCACAAAGGGTTCAGTTTCAGTGGTGCTGCCAAGGGCATGGTGAGTTTATTGCTATTAATGGTGTTTCATGAGATTGGCTCTCAGAGCCCTGAGCTCTGCTGGAGCCCACCTTCAGCAGTTACCCATGGCTGAGTCCTCGTGCAGAAATGTGATGGTTCTCATGAAGTGTAGTTAGGGCATTCAGTGGCCAGGTAAGGAGTGTGTAGAGTTGTGATCTTCTGCCATCAGAGGTGCCCTCAGGTGCAAGATTTCTGGTAGGAATTGTACCTGTGCAGCAGTCAATGTTTATTTGGACAAAAACCCCAACCAAGAGTCTTTCTTAGTATTAAAGCCTATTCCTACTCTAATTTACATTAAAAATGAAGTGATGATAGAATGGATTGTACTTTGGACATGTGCAGTTTAATCTTTCAAACACTTTTGATCTACTGGTGGTGAATGTGGCAGCTTAATTTGTAGGGATGAGCATTCCTAGAAATATCCACAGAATGCAGATAAGTAGCTGACTGGAGGAAGTCACTGGAACAGAATTAGTAATATCCCCTTAAGTTGTTAAGTAAAGGTTACTTTTCAAGTAAGAGTCCCTTATTCTAGAAATGCATTTTGTTTCTGTGGCATGATTATGATCAAGGAATACTGTGCTCATTGTCTTCAGCTGCTGCTGTCCAGGTGTGGGAGACAGCATTTAATATAACTTTTATTTCTCTTTACTGCTGTTCTTTTCCTACTTCCTTATCACTTGGAAACAAAATAATGCACAGATTGAATATATTTTGCACCTGTAAAGGCAAATAATGTCCATATTGCTCCCTGTATTGAGTTCCCAGCAGGGAAGGTGCTTGTGGGGTTACAGTGTTTGTCTGATTTAGGTGGGTGACAGCTCCATCCAGCCTGTGATGAGCTGCTGTCATGGCTGAGGCCTCACACCTCTGTCTGCACAGTGTTATTAGATTTTACCCATGTATGACCATAAGATGGATAGACCTAAAACAGGAGACTGAATGAGGAGGTTTCATTGCTGGGACTACAGAGATTCTGAGGTTGCCACCCAGCATTGCAGGCAGCACCAGAATCTCTTCTCAAAATCCAAGGTGGTCTGTACATGTGTTTAACTAAGCAGATTTCAGGCTTCTACATGATGGAATCATGTTCTCTCAGGGGCTGGTAAAATAGGTAAATATTGGTGAATATAATTAAATAAGGAGAGGAAAAATAAGTAAACAGGAAGGAATGAGGGAATTTCCCTAGATGAGCTCTGTATTCCATGTTCATGGATTCTGAGCTATCTGCTGCTTATTTGAGTCCAAAAAAAATCTTGCATGTCTTTGAGCACGTGACATAAAAAGGACTGAATATATACAAATGTTCTTTGAAAAAGAATATTTGCTTGTCTTTTATTTAAACTATTTAAAAGAAAGGAAGGAAGAGAACACTTGTTTACTTTTAAGTACCGTGTTATGTCTTGACAATTACGAACAATACACGTTTTAGGATGGAAAGCAGTAAAACAGAACAGTGTGGAGGGATAATACTGTTGTGAATTGTTAGTGAACATAGAAGGTAAATGCCTTGAGATGATAAATATCCTTGTGATGCTAGTTTAGGTAAATGGTAGCATGAGAAGGGAGACATCAGTGAAGTGAGAAAAGGGGAATATGGAATAAAATATCTGTTTCTCTTCTAATAGGTATGAACTCATCGAGAGAGGTGTGTTCACAGTCAATGATGCTGGATTGGTTCCAACTGTGTATACCCACAACCAGCAGCTGGAACTTGAGAACATGAGGTTGAAGAAAGATTTGGAAAACTACAGACTTGCTGTCAAGTATGTTATTTGGTCTTATTGAAACTTTTATATGTGGTAAACACAAACACTTGGTTAGAAATAGTAAATTCCTGTTTGTTATGCTGGCTGCATCTATTTTGACTTCTGGGTGGCATTTATAATTAAAGTTCAAGTTTCTCAGGGTTCTGTTAGAAATGTAAATCTTTATTTCTTTTATTTGTATTTACTGGTCCAAAAATAATTTTCAATATCCAGTAATAACAACAAATTACTGTGGAGAATCATGAGTGTCTAATAGGTAGAACTAAAAAGTAAATTATGTGTGTTTTGTACTACAGTACTATAAGTTACAGCTACCACAAACCTTCAGCAGAGGAAAAAAATCACTGTACACTTCTTCTTTTAATTGCAGTAAATCTATCACCCTGGCCCTCGTGGTAATGGGGTGTCAGTGTAAATTACCATCATTGATTATACTCATGTGTACATTGTAGTAGTTGGTTTTTATGTCAGTTGTACTCCAGTCAAGAGAGTTAAAATATTTACCCTGTGGAATGGAGAGATGTGATAACGAGTTCCATGTCACGTGGCCTTTTATGAAGAATGGTCCATCTGCACATGGATGTCCCTCAGACCTAATGATGACTCACTGCAGTGTTCCCAGTGCATGGTTTTGAAACATGGAGCTGGGAAAAAGTTCTCTGCATCTCTCTGGTTTTCCTCAAGGTTGCTCAAGCTACTAATTTTCACCTAGATTGTTCCTTTATATGAAAATAACTATTCAGTTCTTAAGTAATCATTGCTGCTGATAATGGTAATTAAATTATTTTCTGATTGTAATGATTAATTACATTTTAAATGAATGAATTAATTGGCCACAGTCAAGTAGTTAAGTAAACAGTGGCAATAATCAACTCAGATACTGTGTAGTCTAAATATAATGTTGCACTGGGAGGCAAACCATATAGAAAACATTTCTTACTGTTCTCTGCAGGTTATTTAGACAATAGGTATGTAAGGATTGTGTCTCTCATGAGGGGGGACAGTAAGAAGCAATAATGCATAGTTAAAGAAGGAAGTACAAAATGTGGCCCTCCTGAAATTTATTGTTGTCAGTAGTAATTTCAACAAGTTTATTGTCTTTTTTCCCTACCTTTTTTACATTTTTCTTCCCCCTACCCACCCCCTGCCATCTGTATGAAGCAGAACATTCTATAACAATATCATCTGAGTGGATTAAGTTTTTCTGGGTTTGTTGCATTGCTACATGATTGTTTAAGAACATAAAGCTCAAAATCATTTCACTGTGGTCTGAATGAGCTGGTTTTTCCCATTAGAATATCTCCATGCTCCATGGGGTGCCAGAAAACCTTTTACAGCAGATGTAGTTAAAAGGCTGAAAGATGATGTGATAATGTGCAACAGGAAGGAAGCAGGGAGGGAAAAGCCATGGCCTGTGTGTTGGGTCCCTGCAGGCAAGCTGTTAAATGGAAGTCCCAACACTTGGGTGAACTGAAATTGTGCCCTGCTTTTGCACACTCTGGTGTTTGATGAAATGCTCCAGTGGCAAAGGGATGGGTCGTGGCCCTGGTTTGTCACTCCAGGGAGGACACTGAGGCACAGGCCAGTTCTGTCTGACACACGTTTTGTTCAGTGACATTTACTGTTACACACTGCACTTATTCTGCATGTGCCTTGTTCAAATACTACTAAGACTAGTCCTCTTTTCTCCCCTCCTAAGGAGAGCTTTATTTTCATAGATTGTTGGCTAAAACTGCAGTGGAGTATGTGTAGGTGTGAAATTGGGTTTGTGCTTCTGGTAACTACTTCACTTTCCCCCCTTTTTATTTCAAGTAACTTACAGAGTTTCCATTGATAGTAACTTTAAAAGTCCAGCACTTGTGGCATTCATTTCACTTAAATGGCTTTGAATCATCTATGAATTAAACCAGTGCTGTTGCACTGTTGTTGAAGTGTGTGAGATTGAGCATTTTGCTGTGCATCCCATGAGTTGCCATGTTCCTTTATGTCTTTTGGATAAACCCAGGTCATAATACTGTTTACTGAGTCCATTCAGTGTCGTGTCTGTTAACAGCAATTTTTTCTTGTTCATACATTCAGTAAGTTAAGTCAATACCTTTGCTATGGTAAAGTAAATACTTCAACAGGAGGCAAAATTACCTGGAGGACATTTTGAGTTTCTCTTTGAGAGAGAATCACAGAGAAAACAAATGCTTAAGAGCACTAAGGAAATGCTGGTTTTTGACTGGTTAGAAACCAAGGATTTCTGAGCAAAAACATCCCATATTTTGCTCTGTAGATCAGTCAGAAAACATTGATTCAGAGCTACAGTGCTGTGAAGCTTTTAATTGCATTTGGTGTTTCTGAGCTTGGTACTCTTGACAACCATCTTAGAGAAAAGAGATGTTATTTGGGACTTAGGCAGTATGGGGGCCCAGGATAAATGACTGTAAACCAATTACCTCCTGATTTAATGTTGTTTAGCAATTGATGGAAGAGATTTAGTGTCTAGAAGGTAACTGTAATTGCATTTTGGGTATTTTAATATAGTATTTACATGATTGCATGCAAGCAGGTGGGCAAATAGAGTAGATTGCAGGCTGGTTACATTTCACTGTGGTGTTTCATTATTTAAAGAGAGAATTAGCCAGCTTTGCTTCCTGTGTACAGGAGACAGGATGTATTTTTTATAGCCTGTCCAATGCCTGAAGGCATCTTGAGATGTCTCTGCACACATTAAAAGAAATAAATATCAGCATAATTCTTTTACTCTGTAGCTACCTCTAGGTTTAGATGCACTGTAAATTTTTATTTAAATTAGTTCTAAAAATGACCACTGTGTGGTGAAAGGAAGCAAAACTAATGTCACTTTGCATTGCCATGTGGCCCTGGTTTAAGGTACCTTAAGTGTGCTCCCTTTGTTTGATCCTCAAGGCTGCAGCTGAGCCCTGGTTGATTGGTAAGGGGTGTTACCTGCTGCAGCATTTCTGTACTGCAAGTGTAGCTGTTCCTTCCAACAAGCAAGAAAAATTTGAAAATTACCCTGAAAATGGTTAAAGCCTGCCTATGTGATGATTTAAAATAGTTTGAATAATGTCTATTTTTGTGCTTTCCTATAGCAAGACCCTCTCTGTTGCCTGTTTATTTAGATGTGTAGTTAGACAAATGGTGTATCAGACTAATTGTGTTAATTGCAGGGACTGTGTGATATTTGTAAGCTCTTTAAGTGTTTAGGGACTTATTAGGCAGATGGAAGGAAAATTGTGTACAGCTTTTGCCTGAGATTTGTATGGGAGTTCACAACCTGAGATAGGAAGCAGCAGCATTTGCAGGTACCTTTCTGTGCTGATTTTTGGGAGCTCACTCACAAATATACATCCAGCTTACAGCCAAAGTAATGGTCACATTGTAAAGCAGTCCTGGAAGTCTTATTTATTATTACAGTTAGTGCCAACACCAGCAAGAAAATCCTCAGCTGATCTCCTGTTTCTGTGCCAAAATCTGACTATCCCTGCACACATTTCTCCACTTAGACCATGGAATACAGTGCACACTTCTTATGGTGTGCACCACATTTAAATGCATCTGTTTCATTATGTGATGCATTCAGGTGCCATGTAATCTGGGTAGAGTGAAAGTGTGAGAGTTTGTTTGCTGAAACTGTCTTTATTTCAATTAAAATGTTAGGGTTACAACTGGCAGCATCCTGGGAGCAGGGTGTGTAACTTGCCTTTGAAAACCTGCTCAGATTTATTGGGCCCTGTCTGCTTCTGCTGTTTTTATGGAAATACTTGCTGGAAAGAAGTTTAAATGGAGAGACCTGCAGGCTTTGACATATATCTCAAGTAAAAGAAATGGGTGTTCACTTTGCTGTGGCTGGTGCAACATCTTTTACTCTTGGAGAAAGCCACCTGCTGAGCTCTGAGGGGCAGGTTTTGTATTCCAGGCCTTTATGGCAAGTCAGATTTTGAGCACAGTGTTGTGATGGAGCTGTTTCACAGAACTGTCTGGAGACCACTGATTCATTTACCTCTCAACTGTTTGCTGCTCACAGGAGCTTGAGCAGAATCATTAATCTGTGCTTTGTGTCCCATACCAATATCCTGATTTCCTTGTTCACCATTCCTGGGGTGTGTGCTGTGTGTGCCCATGGCTCTGTCCTGGGTTGAGCTGGCAAAACACCAACTGTCCAGGACAGGGTGAAAAGGGTTCCTCCCCCCCAACCAGCCAAGGGAAGAGAGGAGGGAGAGAGGAAAGAAAACCCTCAAAGCAGGTTTATGCTGAAACTAACTACATGTATTTATACAGAGAAGAGAATATTAAGAGGAAACTACAATATAACACACACTTACACAAGTTATGCATATATATAACAAGGAATAACTCCCCACTCCCCAATTAATACAAAGCCCATTACTCTAATTTCATAAGCACTCCAAAAGACACTCAGCAAGAAAGAGAAAGTATAACAACAAAATGTTTCTACTTCCCTGAATGCAAACAAAATGCAAGCAGAGGCAACAGGATCAGGGCCCAGCATAGTAGAGGAGCTGCCAGATGTCCTCCTCTTAGTGCAGCCATGGTGGAACTGCCCAAGCCACTCCCACACACTGGATTTTACACCTTTGAGATGATGCAGTATGGTATGGAATACAATATTATTGGCTGGAAGGAGTCAGCTGTGAGCTGGCTCAGCCCAGCTTAAATCAGCTGACAATCCTAGGCCTAGCTGAACTTTAAAACCTAAGTTTAGGCCCACCTGGCTAAACCCATAACAGGCTCCTTTGAGGTTCTCTGCTTTGCTGTTCTCTTCAGGTCTCTGCTACAAGCAGAGAAATGTACATATACAAATATGATAGTTTTATAAGTAATAAACATAGCAGATGCATATACAGCACATATAAATTACTTGTACAATTAAACATAATGCACTGGTTATTATGGATGTTCTTTCTGGACCTGTGATTTTGGCCTACTCCCCTGTCATAGTGGTTTTTCTAGTTCTTGACTCCTGTTGCAGAGGAAATGAGCTTTATTTGTGCAAGAAGTAAATATCTAATTTCTGTGTAAGGTAATTTCAATCTTCCTTTGCAGTTAAACCATTCATCTACTAATCTTTCCTTCCAAATACATGTCAGCAAAGGCAAGGGTAAAATGAACTGAGTATTTTTTTCATGTTTATGAAACCATCTCTGGGTGTCCCATGGCTGTGTGCAGAATGTGCTTAGAGAATAACAGGTTATCAGTATGTTTACAATTAATTTTGAAATGGATTCCTTTTGCTCCTCTCTGTCACATCCAGGGAACACTTGGGGACAGGTTAGAAACATGATTGAAGAGAGCCTAAAACTTTTCTAGCCCAGTTTTTCCAGAAGACTCTCCAAGTGTATTTGCAAGGCAACAAAACAGGTCCTTCTGTGTATGTCCTTCCAGCACATACCAATGCTGGGCTCCAGCTGTGATGTAGACAAAAAAAAAATCAGTGTTTTCAGTATATTATGAGTATTTTCACTATATTTTAAGTAGAATTTTAAACAACAGTATTGTTTTCTTATCACCTGTAACTTGAATAGATACCTCCATAAGACTTCTTGTGCTTAAAGCTGACCTCAACTCTGAGATGTTTAATGCCAGAATCCTTATGGATTTTATCTGAAGGACTGAGGGAAGGGGAAGGATACCCATGGCTTTGTGCCTCAGGTGGCAGCAAAAAGACCTCAAAAGTACGTCTTGTCCTCAACAGGGTGTGCAGCCTAAAGCTTCCAACTTGGATACAGAAGGCATGTGCATGTCTGAAAAGTAATTCTGCAGGTATCCAGCATGCCTTGGTGCAATTAATAGGACATCTCTTGCATTTTCTGTTTTTACATCTAGTAAAACAAAAGAGGCTCTCATAAAAATGCAGAAAGAGCGAGACTTCCATCGAATGCATCACAAGCGAGTGGTCCAGGAGAAAAACAGGCTGATTAGTGACATGAAAAGGTAAAAAATTTAATTGCTATAGATTTAACATTAAAGGTAATGTCTTAAAATATTGCCTGGCAGTAAGATAACTCTGGAATTTGAAGTGCATTTGGTTAATGTCCTGGTAAATCTCAGCTCCATCTCAGTGTTCTGCCACACTGCTCAAAGAATTCTGAATTTTTTCTGTGGTGTGATGTGGCATTAATAAATATACAGTATTTCTAATAGCTGGGAATAGAAATGAGATTTTCTTTTACCCACATTTTTTGCCATAAATATGTAGTTATTTCTTTTGGGAACCTTTCCCATTTTAAGGGTTAACTGCTGTATCACACTGAATTCAGAACCTTTGCCTTCCTGCTTCCCAGAGCTGGCATTTTCTGTCCTCTTGGAACTTCCAGTGTGAAACTTGCTGTGTTGCTTTGCTTCAAAAAAGCCCAAACCAGTCCATTGCTACTGGGTTATAATAATTTAATTTTTAAATATGAACTGAATTTAGACTCTCTTCTTTGCACATATTTATGCCAGCACTTGTTTTAAAATAACACTGGAGAGTGGCTGAGATCTGCAACTCCAGGTAATTCACAGTTGATATTGTTGTCAGTCAGTTGATGTTGTTGTCAGTCAGTTGATGTTGTTGTCAGTCAGTTGATATTGTTGTCAATCAGTTGATATTGTTGTCAGTCAGTTGATGTTGTTGTCAGTCAGTTGATGTTGTTGTCAGTCAGTTGATATTGTTGTCAATCAGTTGATATTGTTGTCAGTCAGTTGATATTGTTGTCAGTCAGTTGATGTTGTTGTCAGTCAGTTGATATTGTTGTCAATCAGTTGATATTGTTGTCAGTCAGTTGATGTTGTTGTCAGTCAGTTGATGTTGTTGTCAGTCAGTTGATGTTGTTGTCAATCAGTTGATATTGTTGTCAGTCAGTTGATATTGTTGTTGATCAGTTGATATTGTTGTTGATCAGTTGATGTTGTGGATCAGTTGATATTGTTGTCAGTCAGTTGATATGGTTGTCGATCAGTTGACATTGCTGTCAGTCAGTTGACATTGTTGTCAGTCAGTTGATATTGTTGTCAGTCAGTTGACATTGTTGTCAGTCAGTTGATACTGTTGTCAGTCAGTTGTAGTGTTGTCGATCAGTTGATGTTGTTGTCAGTCAGTTGATGTTGTTGTCAGTCAGTTGATATTGTTGTCAATCAGTTGATATTGTTGTCAATCAGTTGATATTGTTGTCAGTCAGTTGATGTTGTTGTCAGTCAGTTGATGTTGTCAGTCAGTTGATGTTGTTGTCAGTCAGTTGATGTTGTTGTCAGTCAGTTGATGTTGTTGTCCATCAGTTGATATTGTTGTCAGTCAGTTGATATTGTTGTCAGTCAGTTGATATTGTTGTCAGTCAGTTGATGTTTTTGTCAGTCAGTTGATGTTTTTGTCAGTCAGTTGATATTGTTGTCGATCAGTTGATAGTGTTGTCAGTCAGTTGATAGTGTTGTCAGTCAGTTGATAGTGTTGTCAATCAGTTGATCTTGTTGTCAATCAGTTGATACTGTTGTCAGTCAGTTGATATTATTGTCAGTTGATATTGTTGTCAGTCAGTTGATATTGTTGTCCGTCAGCTGATATTGTTGTCCGTCAGTTGATATTGTTGTCAGTCAGTTGATGTTGTTGTCAGTCAGTTGATGTTGTTGTCAATCAGTTGATGTTGTTGTCAGTCAGTTGATGTTGTTGTCAGTCAGTTGATGTTGTTGTCAGTCAGTTTATATTGTTGTCCGTCAGTTGATACTGTTGTCAGTCAGTTGATACTGTTGTCAGTCAGTTGACATTGTTGTCGGTCAGTTGACATTGTTGTCGGTCAGTTGACATTGTTGTCAGTCAGTTGATAGTGTTGTCAGTCAGTTGATAGTGTTGTCAGTCAGTTGATAGTGTTGTCAGTCAGTTGATGTTGTTGTCAGTCAGTTGATACTGTTGTCAGTCAGTGCATGCATTGGCAGCTCTGTGCTCTGCATGTTCAGCCTCGCAGTGCTTCATGCTAATGCAAGAGAGCACTGATTTGTCCTCTCTGACTCAGCTTCTTGCAGAATGCAGTGGGTTTGGAGCTGTTGGTGTCACATGTTTCTCTTGAGAGATTATATATCTGAGTCTTGGTTGATCTGAGGAATTAGAGTGGTTAAACATTCTCAGGGTAATGTGCAGTGAAGAAAGAAATACTGATCATATTCTGACTGTTTTGTCTAGATGAGGATCTTATTTGATAGTCAGATAACAGCTGTAATTCTCTTTCTTCCACTGAAATATCATCCATCTGCAAGAAAACAAATTAGCAGAAATTAATGTGCAGTATGTATATGAAGGATTAAAAATAGGTCAAATGAGATGGATTGTTTTAAGATACAGCCAAACAAGCTGTGAATCCTCCTATTGATCTGATTTAGTTTTGTTGTTGATTTTTTTCTCTTGCAGTATTGCAGTTGGGTGGTTACACACTAAATAGCTTTGCTGTCTCCTCCATGTTGACCTTTTTGCACTTCTACTCTTTTATTTGGAGAGGGGAGAAATTATGCAGACACAAATCTCTGCTTTAACTCATCTGTGAGGAATCACTTTTCCTCCTCTTGTTCCCAGACTGAAGGCACATTATGCATCCTATGAACCAGTTCTGAAGCAACTGACTGCAAAATATGAGGCTACACTGAAGCAGAAAATGTTAACCAGCTTGGAGAGGGACAGAGCAGTTGGGCAGGTAAAACTGTGGTGAGCACCACTTGCAGGGCTCCAAGGAATGGTTTGGTTTTACTTCAGTAAATACACAGGGTATTTCTGATAAAGCATCACACTTATGCAATAGTTTGAGGCAGAGTGTTTTGTGAATTTCATGGTATTTGGTGAAATGTTAACACTGAATGTATGTGAAACTTAGTGCCACACAGTCATTTTTCTGCATGTCAGCCCTGTGCAGACCCTGTTACACTTTAGTGTAGAGCTTAAGGGAAGGTGTGATGTCCACACAGGTTCACATGCTTTCATCTATGCCTTTGGAAATAGCTTTTTAATCTTTCTTTATTACTGTTTATAATTTAATTTTTTCCAAAATTTATCCAGGTATGACCTACTGGTTTAGAAAAAAGTACATTAAGATATCAGAGACAGTTTTGGTTTGGTTTTTTTTTTGTTTGTTTTTTTTTTGTTTTGTTTTTTTTGTTTTGTTTTGTTTGGGTTTTTTTTGTTTTGTTTTTTTGTTTTTTGTTTTGTTTTTTTTTTTTGTCTTGAGTGGAATATTAGAGTGATATTTTATTCCTATAATCTTATTGGGTTTTTTTTGTCTTGAGTGGAATATTAGAGTGGTATTTTATTCCTGTAATCTTATCTGATGTATAGGTTTTTCTATGACATATTTTGCCCTTTGGGCAGGAAGTAGTATAAGCACAGATAGGATGGATGAAAACCAGAAAATTATCTTGCATATGTTTAACTAATATGTTGTTTGTGCAAGAAAAGAAGAAAAAAAGGAAGAAAAAAGCTTACCAAGGTGCACTTCAACAGTAGCATCCATTATGTGTGGGTAACATGAAAGGAATTCACCTCTCTCTTCTGCCATCTCTCATTTCCTCCTTTCCTCTGCCTCCAGTTTTTCTCAGGTCACCTGAGGGTTTACTTTTAAAGCACAGAGGATTATATGTTTGAAATTTCAATATGTAAAAGCAAATACCTCATAGAAAATGGAAGTTTACTGTCCCTATAGAGTTATGCTGAATCAGGAGAACAAAACATTGTTCCAATGCTGTGAACTTTCAGGGACGTGTGTAAGGCCTCTCCAGATATGAACTGGACTCATTCCAGAGCAGTTACTGGTTTGTAACATAACCCCATGTTCTGTGACATTTGTTGTGACCAAGCTGTATGTCATGGAGTGCCAATAAATTAGAGATTTAAAGTGACAGCAGGGGCTAAAAGTGGCTGGTACAGTCAGAGCCCTGATATTCTGTGTGTCTGTTTTGTTCTAATAGAGCTGTAACAGTGTTTTGAGAGATCTGGGGTGGTGGTATTTTATTGCATTGTTTCACTGGGTCTTTCCAAAATCTTGAATTAGGAGTAATTTTCAGAACTTAGAGACAATAGTCAAAATGATAAATGAAATTTAAGTGTGCAGGCATAAATGGTGTTGTGAACAGATACCTCAAAAGCAATGTTTTCATATTACCTCCTCTTGTTCTTTTGCTTTTTAAAATTAGGTTATAAGTTTGCAGGCTGCATTAGAAGATTTAGAGTCTGGAAGTGCTAAGCAGAATTCTGAGGCAAAAGGTAAAATATTCCCATCACCAGGCTCAGACTGGTCATGGTGTTTTTGTTGCTGTGATGGTTTTCACAATCTGGTGTAACAGTAAATCAAAAATCCTTGTTTGTAAACGTTTTATCAGCTGACCTGGTGTCAGAGCAGCAGCTTCATCATGTGAATGTTTTATTCTGAAATGTGCTCACTAAGGAGAGTGGGAGTGCCAAGGGCAATGTGGAGTGTGTGACTTGGAAAGGACTTGGTTTTAGAAAGCTATTTGGTATCTCTTTGTTATTGCACTGACTGACACCCTCTTTTTCTTTTTTTTGGGTGTGTGTGTGTGTGTGTTCTTTCTCCTCTGTCTCTTCAGAAGGTTTATATGTTGGTCCAGAAACATTTGGAAATCCTGATGTTATGAAATCCAGACTCTTGCTTTAGCATGCCTCATTTTTACAGAAGGTTGCTAAGGTGATATGATACCTGCTGGAATAATATCTTTATCTGTATGTTACTGCACTATTTCCCTGTGTAAATGTTACATTGCTTTTTCTAACTCCATCAGAAGAACCTTAGCACTTCTCTTTCCCTGGGTAAATGTAGCCCATGCTATCCTATTCTTTGACAGCATCACTCCCACTAGTAATTTGGAACCTACTTTCCAATTGCAGCTACATTTGATAGTAAGATAAGTCTCAAAGAAACCAGGTTTCTTAAATTCTCCTGAAAATAAATGAGATGATGAAAAGGGTAAATGGTGAGCTCTGGCCTCTGACAACAGAGTATTCACCTGCTGCAGTCATGAGCAGGACTCCCATCAGAGACTGCTGTGTGTTTGAAATGAGAGAACCCTACAAATAATATGCAATTTCCACGTGAAACTTTTGTTCCAACTGGGCTATTTTTAATACCTGTTTTATGTGCTTTTTGGGTTTTTTCCCTCCCCCAGTGTGTTAAGGCACTGGTAGTAAACTCCAGGTTAAAAGTCACTGAGTGACCCCAGCCTTTGACAATCAAACTTCATTAGTTCCCACGTTCATGGAGTTACTTCCATTGTTTAAAATTTCTGTATCAATGACAAGGCTGAGAAAAAGAGTAAAAGAACAGTAGCCCCATAAACTTGTTTGATTTCTTTTTGCATTTGTAGCTGGGTGAAGAGGCTAACAAGCATTTCCTTGACTCTTAACAGGCTAACAAGCATTTCCTTGACTGCTGACATACACTCTGGCTTGAGGATATGTAGTGTGGGTTCTTCCCCAGGCCTGTGTCTTGCAGCCTGGATGCCCCATCTGTCTCCTTTTCAAACTAAACATCCTTTCATTTGTTATTGGATTCTAAAATCTACTCTCTGGCTGTTGACTTTTGTTTATTCTCCAAAAATCTTAAGGGCACTTTATAACACAAAAAGTGACAAGCGGGGGAGCCACTTGATAAATAATTATATAAAAAGCCCCTTGTCACTCACTCTTCAACATAAATAAAGCTCATCAGCCACCCACATGCTTGTACAAGTCTTAGTTTGCTTCATATCTTGGGTGTCATAAATTAATCAGTATCTCAGTTCATTTCTTTTCAGTGCTTTGTCCTCTAATACTACATAATTTTTTATTGCACTCTGTAGGTCGTACTGGTATCTCTGTGGGTGATACTGTCTCATTCAAGTACTTTCTGCTGCCTCTTGAAAGATGGTCATGTTCTGTTGCCTCTTGATTTTTATTATTCCTGAGACAGCATAAGTGCAATCTTGAGACACAAGCAGTGCCTGGCTACTGGAGAAATGTTTGTGTCATTTTTCTCTAACTTTGTTAGTTTGGCAGGAACTGGTGCTGCTGGAGTTGCAAGTCTGTGCTGTCAGGAGCCCAGCAGCTGCCTCGTGTGGTTGCTGTCTCTGCTGGGCTGCCTTTGGTGCATTGGTGTGTTCTGGTCAGAAGGCAGTGCAGGCTCAGAGTGCCAGGTGCTCACTGGCCAGGCTGAGATGCCCCTCCTGGCAGGGGTCTGCTCTCACTGCAGAGCAGAGTTTGGGGCAGGGGAAGGGCTCTGCCTGGCAGCAGGGACTGCCCTGCACTGCTCCAGGGGCTGTGTCTGTCCTACAGCCTGGCAGGGCTGCACAACACCTGGAATGCTGGCTCTGGCTGAAGGGCACTGAGAGTGGCTGTGATTAGTTTGGGATCTGCTGAACTGGGAGGTTCTGCACATCCAGTCCTAGAAAGCTGGAGAGGGACTTTTTCCAAGGATGTGTAGTGACAGGACAGGGGGGAATGGCTTCAAACTGAGAGAGAGTAGCTTTAAATTAGTTATTAGGAAGAAATTCCTCCCTGTGAGGATGATGAGGCACTGGAACAGGGTGCCCAGGGAAGCTGTGGCTGCCCCATCCCTGGAGGTGTCCAAGGCCAGGCTGGATGGGGCTTGGAGCCACCTGGGCTGGTGGAAGGTGTCCCTGCCCATGGCAAGGGGTGGAACAAGATGAGCTTTAAGGTTCTTTCCAGCTCAAACCATTCTGTGACTGTGGGTTTGATTTTTCAGTTGGGGTTATTGTTTTCTTTTGAGTGAGTCATATAGTGCACACTAAAGAACAAAAGGAAGCTTCTTAATATTCACCATGAGTTTGCATTGTAAATTTGTGTCTGGCAGCTAGGTAGAAAAAATTAACAGTACTTAATGTTAAATTTAGTTCAACTATTCTGGGCTTTATTACTCAGGCATTTGATGCAGGAGCTTTCAGACTGCTGCATTTCAAGCAATTGAAGAGGATAGGACAGCATGCAGTTTATTTCCTAGGGGTTTTTTGCCATCCCACTGTCAGGCTGCTGTTTAGCTTTCCACAGAAATCCTTCAAGAGAAAACTGGAGGTAATTGTTAAGACACCTAAAGAAACTGGAGTTTTATTTCCTAATTCTTGCCTTGCTTGTTTCAAGTTGATATGAAGAAGATGTAGTAGTGGAAGAGGAACTAGTTAACAGCTCTGGTTAGGACTGTCATCTCATGGACTGGTTCTCTCCTATGGTTACTCAGAAATCAGCTCTGAAAGACAAGTTGTATTTCGAGTTCAAATTACTTTTCAAAAAGTAACATTTGAATGTTTTTTTGTAAGAAGATTTGATTAAACACTGTTCTTGTTTTAAATCTGGTCCTTGCTGATGTGATAGCAAGATCATACATAGAGGAATCTAATTACCAAAAAGAAAGAGCTGTTATTTCATTAGGTTATTGGTGTATATTAACAGAGCACTCACACTGTTACTTAGGAATCAAAACACAGTGTTAAGTGGTGCTCTGAGAAAAGGCAACTTTTTCCTGCAGGAATTAAGCAGTGTTGATTGTGGGTTGCTTATAAACTTCAGAGAATGCTGCTGCAACAGCTGGTTCTAAAAAGATGTTACAAAGCTGCTACTTGCTCAGTACTCTTCTTGTATTTCCTAAAAGCAACAGCTGCTTATTTATTACCCAATTATATTCAAAAGTTGAACTCAATGAGTTTCTTTGCTCATGGTTGAATTAACTCATTGCTAAGACTGTTAACTGTGCTTTTCCATTCCTTGATCTGATGCAATTGCAATTAGAAGGTCATGCAAGAAGAAATTTAAAATGCACCAGTTGAAGTACTTGAGCCTGTTTGTCCCCACTCTGTGTACAACAGCACCAGAATAAAAATCTGTAAGCACAAGCTGTTGGCATCTTAGTCTAGCAGTTCTTTTATTTTTTTAATAATAATGATGGACTTTTAAAGCTCTTCAACTGTCATAACTCTCTTGGTTTATAAATATGTGCATTTCAAAAGCATCACCAAACCAAATACTCCATGAGCAACCTGTTAGTAGATAGCAGTTACTAAGTGAGTAGAAAGTGTTTGATATATAAACCAATTTTGCTGCACACCATTCCTCAGAGAAAGTTATTATTTGGAGTCTCTGTGGCAGTAGCATTAACTTTTAAAGCAGTGACAATACAGATGTTCTGTTAATTTAGGCACAGTTCTTGCCATGAATTCTCAGGCTGGGTAACAGGAAGGTTTTGTGTGTGCTTGATCTGCTTTTTTTGCCCCAAGAGTGGAGGGAGTGGGATTTTTTTTCTACTTTTTAAATCAGCAAGTTTGCATTTTGGTGTCAAGGTCTTAATAAAACCATTTAACCTGGAGAAGAGGAGGCTCAGAGGTGACCTCAGCACTGTCTGGAACTGCCTGAAGGGAAGTTCTGGCCAGGTGGAGGTTGGTCTCTTCTCCCAGGCACTCAGCAATAGGACAAGGGGGGCACGATGGGCTCAAACTCTGCCAGGGGAAATTGAAGTTGGAGAGCAGAAAGAAATTCTTTGTAGAGAGAGTGCTCAGGCATTGGAATGGGCTGCCCAGAGAGGGGGTGGATTCCCCATCCCTGGAGGTTTTTCAGCTGAGCTTGGCCGTGGCACT